>NC_086447.1:546528100-546828100 GCF_028390025.1 Pseudophryne corroboree | reverse complement strand
ATCCCAAGAAAATTGGGTGTCCTGCTTCGAAGCAGTCGATTTCACGCTGGATCAGGTTCACTATCCAGCATACCTATGCTACGGCAGGATTGGCGTGTCCGAAATCAGTTAATGCCCACTCTTCTCGTAAAGTGGTTTCTTCCTGGGTGGCTGGCCGGGGTGTCTCGGCACTACAGCTTTGCCGAGCTGCTACTTGGTCTGGTTCGAACACGTTTGCCAGGTTTTACAAGTTCAACACTTTGGCCTCTGATGACCTCAAGTTTGGTCAAACGGTCTTGCAGGAGCCTCCGCGCTCTCCCTCCCGTTCTGGGAGCTTTGGTACATCCCCATGGTACTAATATGGACCCCAGCATCCTCTAGGACGTAAGAGAAAATAGGATTTTAATTACCTGAAATGGTAAATCCTTTACTCGTAGTCCGTAGAGGATGCTGGGCGCCCGCCCAGTGCTTCGTTTTCCTGCTTTGATTTTATAGTTCAGTTCTACCTGGTTCCTAGGTTAGTTCTGCATTGTTTACTGTTTCAGTACCGTTTCAGCTGTTGCTGTGTTTTTCCGGCTTGTTAGTCGGGTTTGTCTGTTGTGTGAGCTGGTATGGATCTCGCCACTATCTGTGTATTTCCTTCTCTCGAAGTATGTCGTCTCCTCGGGCACAGTTTTCTAAACTGAGTCTGGTAGGAGGGGCATAGAGGGAGGAGCCAACCCACACTATTAAACTCTTAAAGTGCCAGTGGCACCTGGTGGACCTGTCTATACCCCATGGTACTAATATGGACCCCTGCATCCTCTATGGACTACGAGAAAAGGATTTACCGTTTCAGGTAATTAAAATCCTTTTTTTCCTTTGCGCATGTGCAATGACAATAAAGGACCACAGCCGTAGTAACAGCACATCGCTGGAACCTATTTGATCATCGGAAGGGTGGGTATCTTGAATCTCCCTGACAAAACAGAAGATTTTCTCCACAAAGTGAGGTGAGAGATGTGAAAAGATTTCACTTGACAGGTCTATAAATAAAGCGTTAGTAACTAGTGGCTCCTCCATTTAAGAATGAGTCATTGCTTCTCTTGCACTAGGTAAAGGGGGTGTAACATCTGTCTGGTATTTAACAAACAGCAGTAATCTGTTATATGATATCCCTAAAGGAAGTCATATAGCCTGTTTTTTCTGACTGATGGAAACCTTGAGAGCAGCTGTTTTTTTTATTTACTATTTAATGATGGAGAGCACTTTGACAGTTATGGATTGTTGATCAAGAGTGCACATTGAGATGGCATTGCCTATAGAAGCCTATGGGCTTCTTTCCGCTTAATTCCCCAAGAGGTTTCCATTAGGATCCCTCCCAGTGTCCCCAGTAACTCAGAAGTCTTCACACAATGAAGAACTGCTATCGGAAGGGGTGTCCTTTGTTTTTTTTAACTGCAAATCTTCATGCACACGGCATTAAGAAATGCTGCTATGCATGCGGTAAGTGACAGGATATATTGCATTCAAAATGTGATGCTTTATACATCCACCCCCACAACCTTACACTCTGAGATATAGGTGGACAAATAAGAGAGAAACAGGCTAAGACTGCAGAGTTGGGAAAAGGATTGAAAATTTCCGGCAAGATGTAATGGTGCTTTGTGGTCTACAACTCACTTGTAAATGCGCAGCTCAGAGGAAGAGAAGGTGGAAACCAGGTGGGGGGACTAAACTAAAAAAACATAAGGAGCAGATTCTATATAGGTGAAGAAAAGGAAAGAGAGGCAAGATAGAGAAAGGGGGGGAAAGTAGAATGGTAGTATGAGGAGTCAGGGAGGGGAGCGAGGATGGCATGAGTGTGAAAATGTATATGTGTATCGGAAGGTTGTGTCTAGTCGATACTGTATCGGTTAGTTGTGTAAAGGATTTCTCCAATTTCCATTTTCCTCTGAGCTGCGATGTATCCCATCGCTTGCTGCAGCAGGTTCAGCAGGAACCCAGCAGGTAACAGGATGCGGATCACCTGTGTTGTGCAGGGCACATGAAGTGATGACCTGCAGGGCTGTTAACTGTGCGGTACTTTGTGAGCTTCAGATCTCATTCTCCTGCTAGTGGCAGCCTCATTCTCCCGCGTGACTTGCAAGCCTTGCAGCCTCTCTGCATCTCAGAGATGTGCTGCTGTTCTATCTCCTACCTTGCATACCCCCTACTCCATTGTTTGATCACTAATACCCCTTTTTCTCCTATGTAGTATGGGTCGCAGCCGGCTGCGACCCGTGCTACAGCCCCCATCCCACAGCGCTCACAACCCGGCATACTGACGGGTTGGTGACGCTGCTGCTGACGCGGCAGGGGCGGCGCTGGGAGATCACAGTGCCGCCCTCCCATACACAGTGAACTGGAGCCGTGTCGCCTCGACATGGCTCCCGTTCACACTACACAGCTTATTGGGTTGAACACGGGTTCAACCCGGCTAGCTACCCGGGTAGGATTCCCGGATCACTTGATCCGGGAATTTACAGGGGGACCCTTTTCCACTAGGGAAAAACACAGGTAAATGCGCCCCTGTGCATTTACCCGTGTTTAAAAAGGTAGTGGAAAAGGGGTATAATACCTGTCCCCAGCTGCTCACATCCACACCCCCTTCCCTCGTGTCCCTTCACTAATACCTGTCCCCAGCCACTCACATCCACACCCTGTTCCCCCATGTTCCCTCACTAATACCTGTAAGTGGCTCGCAGCAGCAGCAAAGTACCTCCCCCTCTTACAGTATAAATTAAGGGAGAGCAGGGGAACTTTACACAAAGATGCACACTAATACCACTTTCATACCTAATATGCAGGGTCTTACTCGGGAATACGGTCCCGTCATCATGCCGGGACATTCCCGGGTTAGGCGCCTTTCACATCACAGTCAGCAGCCTGGCATATTGCCGGGTGCTGACATCAGCGATGACGCGGCGGGGGCGGCACTTGGAGATCACATGACCTCCAAGCACCAGCCATACATAGAGAGTGAACGGAAGCCGGTTCCTGTTCACACCACACAGTGAGCCGGGTTGAACACAAGTTCAACCCTGCTCAAGAGCAGGGTTGAAATAACGGGTCACTGGAACCAGTATTTCAACCCCGGCACCCTTTCACACCGCTCATGAGCACGGGTTATGGGCGTTCATGTGCCAAAAACCCGTATTCAGAGGTGCTGGTGTGAAAGGGGTATTATACATACTTACCTAGTGTCCCATGCAGCACTTCGGTCCCCTTTTACATGTAGAATCCATTGGTGTACCTGTAATAAAAAAATACTCACCTATATATGAAACTCCCCCACTCTGTAAAAGCATCCCCCTATTTAAATAAGATAGACAAAATCTCCCATAGCCAAAATCTGTTGCATAGTTAGACAAAATTGCTGGAAAAGTTAGTCAAAATCTCCGACTGACAGTTCAAGGGAAATCTCTCAGTCAAAATCTCTCATAGCCAAAATCTCTCCGTGTGTTATGCACCTTTACTTTGCCTTGTAAGTGATTGCCCCTTTAAAAAAACGTCCTAGATCAGACGGCATCCTGCACCTCCGGCGAATTCAGACTCCATTACATCCCGTCGATAGTGTTTAAGGTCACATTTAAAGGCTTGGAGGCTGTTTAAAGACTGAAAGATTTTAGGAAGGTCTTCTGAAGTCAGGAACAGCCGAGGAGGAACCCTGAATGTGACAGTGGGAAGAGGTAATGAGGGAAAAGGTGAGGCAGCAATCATTAGTAGACTGAAGAGAGTGTGAGGGAGTATGTGAGTAAATGAGGCTGTAGAAGTAGGGAGGAGAGACATGTTGTATGGCCTTATAGGTTCAAGTTTCAGGTAGGCTTGAATTGATTCTGAGGGAGACAGAGAACAAGTGGAATGACTGGCAGAGGGGGCAGCAGAGATTGAACTCTGCTATCTCCTTTTACTCTCTCAGGGGTCTAATTACTAAGCCTTGGATGGAGATAAAGTACCAGCTAATTGGCTCCTGTCATTATTCAAACCCAGCCTGTGACATGGCATTTAGAAGCTGATTGGCTGGTACTTTATCTCCATCCACTTTATCTCAATCCAAGGCTTAGTAAACAGACCCCTGAGAGAGTAAACTGAGATAGCAGAGTTTAGCATACATAGTACTGGAGAGGGGTGTAGTATGGTATGCCGGCGGCCAGCATACCGGCGCCAGGATCCCAACCGCTGGCATACCGGCAGCTGGATTAGTGCAAATGAGCCCCTTGCAGGCTCGCTGCACTCGCCACACAATGCTCACCATGCTGCACGCTATTTATTCTTCCTCCAGGGGGGTCGTGGACGCCCAAGAGGGAGAATAGTTGTTGGTATGCCGGGTGTCGGGATTCCAGCGTCGGCATACTGAGCGCCAGGATCCCAACAGCCGGCATACTGAATACCACCCCTAGAGAGGACCGAGGTGGGAGTCTGCATCCTGGTTTAAATAACTGTCTTCTGATTGATTACAGCCTTTCTCTTTATTTTTAATATAAAAGTATATTGTTTTCTACATTTCCTACTGTAAATAGTTTTTATAAAATTGCAAGTAAACAGTCCCCTTCCTACAATAGGGGATACATTTGTGTACTGTGGCTAAATATGTTTCATTAATCATTTTTACTGTTAGTCTATTGTAGATAAGGATTTATACAGCAGTAAATATTTACAAATGTACAGTTCCCTGATTATCCTACATTTGAGCATGCATTTATTGGCAGCCTACACTAGCAAAACAGCCAGGCAGAACATATATAATGCGTATGACGAGAACAATGGGAAATATCATTTGAAGGATCAGTATATAGGGGCAAATTCAGTATGAATCGCATTTAGTGATTCGTACAGAATTCTTGCTGAGGGGCCGCGGGCGCATGCGCAGCAGGCCCTACTGCGCATGCGCCCGCAATTTCTGCGGGGGGTGCAGAAATTACGATAGTCTCGGCCTGTCAATCAGGCAGAGGCAGTCGCGGGGCGGGATGGGGGCGGCAACGCTACGTTTTCTGGGTGGAAATGGAGCATTGCGGGGTGTGCCAGCCCAAACGGTGGTACGTTTGGTACGCGTGAACGGGGGGGTGTTGGGGGTGCAGCCGCAACAGCTGTGTGACGTCACACGCAGCCACTGCAACAGCAAAAATGGCGCAGGGACTCCTGCGGCCGAAGCTAAGCTGCGCCGGCAGGAGTCATCCTTAATTTCTGCTAACAAGCAGAAATTGCGTGCTGTTCGCAATTTCTGCTTGAAGCGGGGGGGGAGGGGGGGCACCGGTCAGCATGCTGGGCGGCCTTGCCCAGTGCTGGGTGGCCCCCAGCATGCATGCTAATGGTTAGCAAATTCTGCTGAGCAGAATTTACTAACCTTACTGAATTGGCTCCAATAGACTGCTAATTCAAAATATACTTGAAAATAAAGGGCTATTTATAAAGTGGGACATGGATGGATTCTTTTATCTATTACACAATAAATTATTTTGAGAACTACAGTAAATTTAACTTTCTATTGAGAGCTATTCAAAAGCAAAGAAATAACAATATCCTAAAGAAGGTCATGGCTGGGGGAGATGAATAAAGTATTCCCTGCAGCTTAGTACTAATAGATACAGAGTAACATGAATATACAGTAGTGGCAACTTTCTCTGTGCTACAATTAGAGCTATGAATCTAATCAGTCTCCCCTTACACAAATACAATAAATAACATTGGTGGCATACAGTATATAGCACATTTCTGCCTAATTTGCTTATTGTTAATTAAAAAAAGTATTCTGTATATTAGGGCAGAGGTTCCCAAACTGTGTGCCGTGGCTCCCTGGGGTGCCTCGGGACACTTGTAGGGGTGCCCTGGGTTGGTGGTCCAGGACGAATTCAAATTATTCATGGTCAATATAATAGGCAAAATCAGTGCTGGTGGCTGCCAGTCATAAAATATGTGGCCAAACAGAAGCAAATCTTGTCCCTCACCACACAACTGACCCTAAGGATGACATATAAATGCGATCTACTTAATGTAATATTTCTTTCTAAATTTCTCAATAAGAAATTTTTGGCCTAGGGGTGACGTAAATTTTTTTTTTATATTCTAGGGCGCCGTGATTCAAAACAGTTTGGAAACCACTGTATTAGGGAAACAATAGCTTTCTTGATATGTATGGATAGTTCCATGTTCTGTATATTCCTTAATAAGAACAGGCCTGGGAAAATATAGATGCAATAACCATACAGGAGATAGGCAGAAAATATTCTATTTAATTTTATTGCTAACAGCTATAATACTGTATATTGCACATATGGAGAATCCTCCATAAGAATACATTGTTTTATTTTTAGTTACATTTAAATTTTCCAGCTGATAAGATGATTTGCAACATAATAATTCTTCATCTTTTTGTTGCCTTATGGTTGAAATACAACACGCATAAATGCTATTCCATTGTTGCCTTATGGTTGAAATACAACCATAATAATGCTGTTTCACAAATTATTTCGTTTTTATAACTGCCCTGAAGGTGCATTTTTTTCACCATTGTAATGGATGATAACAAGCCACAACTCTGAGCTATTTCAAACATGACTGACACTGTAGTAAGCAGCATTTTATGTTGAAAACGTAAACGTTGCAGTTAATTGATGGGGTGGTAAAAGTGATAGTGGGCATCACTTTGAAGTGATGGTTTACTGTATCAACCATGTGCATTTTCAGTTGAACTCACATTTTCACAAATAGTTACAGTATGCACTTTTACACGATGGTTCCTAAATGTTAGGGTCTCCTGCCCTGTGCTGCCACGTCGTCATGGCAACCGGGAGACAAGTGCTAGCGGAGTAACCTGAGCGCAGCTGATACTCCGGTTCGGGTCTTTTGCTGTGCAGTGGTTATAGGCTCTGTGCATGGCAGGGGATCCGGTGCTGGTTTTTGTGCTCACAGTCTGTGAGGTCTGAGTGGGGCGTGGACAGCACCTGCTTTATAAGGCCTCTTTTCAGGGTAAGCAGATGCTGCTGAATCTTTGTTGGTTAGTCAGTTTCTGAAAGTTAGCCAGTACTGTGTAGCTTTGTATTTGTTTGTTGCTTACTGCAAATAGGCCTGGGGATTTGGTATTACACTCTGCCAATCCAGACCTAGCAGTAAGACTGGAGTCAGTCGTTTAGCTTGCTGGGGTTCTGTTACTACTCTGTGAACTTAGCAAGTTTGCGGCTGTATTCTAAGACTTGCCTGTCTAATCCTGTCTCACTGTGCTAGGTGTCAGGGGTCAGTTTAGTGGCAGTAAACCGAACCTGTGCACTGCAAGTGAGAATTAGGATTGTGGAGAATCTCCTTGTGTCTATCATTCCATCTCTGACCAAGGAGTTTACTGCCACACCCGTTGGTAACCCTTTAGGGTTTTGCTGTTGCCCTTAGCAACAGCATTTCGGGTTTTCTATGTATTAAAACACAACATCTTGCTTTTCACATCTGAGCAGTTCTAATACAAGGGAGATACCCAGTTCCTTAGCCTCTGGGCTTCTCTGTTCACGTTGTGTGTATTTTGTTACCCTACCACCTTCTGTGTACGTTATGTCATATTCCCTAGTCTGTCTGTGAGTCCATTTGTTTTGCATAACAGTTCAAACACCAGTACATTCCTGCAGGCACTGGAGTGCATAACAGTCCTGACACCAGTACTTTCCTGCAGGCACTGGTGTGCATAACATATTCAGCAGCCCAATACTCCTGTTGAAATTTTGTGGGAATATGGAGCATACCCCTCAAAATACGTTGCAACAGGTGGTTGATCAGGTGCAGGTCCTGACTCAAAAATGTAATGATTTGTCCATTAAAATGCACACCTCCCAGGCTGCTGGCGGAGCTCCCGCAGCAGCAGCACCTGCAGGGGTTAAGGAGCCGAAAGTAAATCTCCCGGATCGTTTTTCTGGAGAACGCTCGCAGTTCTTTTGTTTCAAGGAGAGCTGCAAGCTATACTTCCGGCTTAGGCCTCAGTCTTCTGGGTCGGAGATTCAGCGGGTGGGCATAGTGATTTCCTTGCTACAAGGAGACCCACAGGTCTGGGCATATGGGTTGCAGCCTGACTGTCCGTCGCTTAAAAGTGTTGATGCTTTTTTTACGGCACTGGGCATGTTGTATGATGACCCTGACAAGACGGCCTCAGCCGAGGCTCAGATTTCGATCCTTAAGCAAGGGCGAAGGCCAGTTGAGGTTTACTGTACGGAGTTTCGGAGGTTGGCCCATGATACCCAGTGGAATGACCCAGCCCTGAGACACCAGTACCGAAGAGGTCTTTCTAACCAGATAAAGGACCAACTGGTACAACATCCCTTGCCTGATAGCTTGGATCAGCTCATGCAGTTATCCATCCGGGTGGATAGACGGCTGAGAGAGCGTAGGCTTGAAAGGGAGACTGAGATTTCCTTCCTTCCCAAGGGAACCTCAGACTCTGAGGAATTTTCCGAGGAGCCTATGCAGATTGGGGCTACCCGCCTCTCCTCGCGTGAGAAGATGCGGAGGAGACAGCAGGGGTTGTGTTTGTACTGTGGGAATAAAGGTCATGTGGTAGTATCATGCCCAGAAAACCCGGAAAACTTCAGGGCCTGAGGGTGATGGGAAATATCCTGTCAGGCCAGAAGTCAGAATTTCCCAAGAAGACTTTTATCTTTCCGGTGACCTTGAAGATCCTCGGTCAAACTGTCAAGACTGAGGCCTTTGTGGACAGTGGGGCCGACGGGGTTTTTATGGACCGCCAATTCGCCCTGAAACACTCTGTTCCCTTAGTACCCTTGGCATCGGAAATTGAGATTTGTGGGTTAAACGGGGAACCATTATCCCAAGGTAAAATTACCTCTTGCACTAGCCAGATTTCTTTGTTTATTGGAGCCACACACTCTGAAAAATTGTCCTTTTATGTGACTGTCTGTACTTTTGCCCCATTGGTGTTGGGGTTACCCTGGTTAAGGGCCCACAATCCTCAATTTGACTGGGTCTCTGGGGAGATTCTTAGTTGGAGTACTGATTGTTTCAGGAGTTGCTTGAGCCTTCCAGTCAGGTTCTCGCAGCTAAGTTTGCCAGGATTGCCAGGGTGTTATGCAGATTTTGCGGACGTGTTCTCCAAAAAAGTTGCAGAGGTACTACCTCCTCATCGCTCCTATGACTGTGCCATTGATTTGTTGCCAAATGCTAAGCTTCCCAAGAGCAGGTTGTACTCCCTGTCACGTCCTGAGACTCAGGCTATGGCAGAGTACATTCAGGAGAACTTGGCTAAGGGATTTATCAGACCTTCACAGTCTCCAGTTGGGTCGGGGTTCTTCTTCGTGGGTAAAAAGGACGGTTCATTGCGACCCTGCATCGACTTCAGGGAATTGAACCGTATCACGATTAAAAACTCATACCCACTGCCTCTCATTTCGGTCTTGTTTGACCAGCTTCGTACTGCCACCATTTTTTCTAAGATTGACCTACGCGGTGCGTACAATCTAATCCGAATAAGAGAGGGGGATGAATGGAAGACTGCCTTTAATACCCACTCGGGGCATTATGAATATTTGGTGATGCCTTTTGGGCTCTGTAATGCCCCAGCAGTCTTCCAGGATTTCATGAATGATGTGCTCAGGGAATATTTGGATAGATTCTTAGTTGTATACTTAGATGACATCCTAATCTTCTCCCATTCCCTGGAGGAACATCGGAAGCATGTACGCTTAGTCCTCCAGAAACTCAGAGACCACCGGCTTGGGGCGAAGCTGGAGAAGTGCGAATTTGAAGTTCAGCAAATCGCATTTCTAGGATATATTATCTCCCCAGAAGGTTTCCAAATGGAGGGTTCCAAGGTACAGGCAGTCCTGGATTGGGTGCAGCCCACTAGTTTGAAGGCGCTTCAGCGTTTCCTGGGCTTTGCGAATTTTTATAGACGATTTATCGCTGGATTTTCGTCTATAGTGGCGCCCTTGGTGGCACTCACTAAGAAAGGGGCGGATGTTGCTCACTGGTCTTGTGAGGCTAAAGCGGCTTTTGCCCGTCTCAAAAGGGCATTTGTTTCGGCCAAGGTGCTGCGACACCCAGATCCAGAGCGTCCTTTTGTGGTGGAGGTGGATGCCTCTGAGATGGGTATTGGGGCAGTGCTTTCTCAGATGGGAGTGTCAGATAATCGCCTTCATCCCTGTGCTTACTTTTCCCGTAAATTTTCGCCTGCCGAGATGAATTATGACGTGGGTAACCGGGAATTGTTGGCTATTAAGGATGCACTCGAGGAGTGGAGACACTGGCTTGAGGGGGCTAAGTTTGTGGTCTCAATTCTCACTGACCATAAGAATCTGGCATATTTAGAGTCAGCGAAGCGTCTCAATGCCAGGCAGGCACGATGGGCTTTGTTTTTTGCTCGCTTTAATTTTTTGATAACATATCGCCCTGGGTCAAAAAACATCAAGGCTGATGCGCTCTCGCGGAGTTTTGCTCCAATCCAGGAGACCACCGAGGAGCCGTTGCCCATTGTTTCCCCATCATGTATTAAAGTGGGCATTACCCAGGACCTCTTATCATTAGTCCTTAGAGCACAGGAGCAGGCTCCTCCAGACCTTCCGGTAGGTCTTTTGTTTGTGCCTCCTAGGTTAAGACAGCGAGTGTTCCTGGAATTCCATGCCAAGAAGTCTGCAGGTCACCCGGGTATTGCCAGAACTCGGGAGTTGCTATCTAGGGCGGTGTGGTGGCCCTCGGTGGCTAAGGATGTGGATCAGTGGGTTCGGGCATGTGACATCTGTGCCCGAAATAAGACTCCTAGAGGGGTTCCTGTTGGCCCACTACATCCACTCTCTATCCCATCTAAGCCATGGACCCACATTTCAATGGATTTTGTGGTGGACTTGCCCAAATCCTCGGGGATGACAGCCATCTGGGTTGTCGTTGACAGGTTTTCGAAGATGGCGCACTTCGTTCCACTGGTTGGGCTGCCATCGGCCAGACGCCTGTCTGAATTATTTATGCTGCATGTTGTGCATCTCCACAGGTTGCCACTTGATGTGGTCTCTGACCGCGGATCCCAGTTTGTGGCCAAATTCTGGAGGGCATTTTGTTCCGATCTCCAGATTTCTGTCAGCTTGTCGTCGGGCTACCATCCGCAGTCTAATGGGCAGACTGAAAGGGTGAACCAGTCCTTGGAGCAGTTCCTCAGGTGTTATGTCTCCAAGTGTCAGACTGACTGGGTTGCTCATCTGTCCATGGCGGAGTTTGCCTATAACAACGCGGCTCACTCTGCTACAGGGATCTCTCCCTTCCTTTGTGTGTATGGGCATCATCCTAAGGCCAATTCTTTTGACCCCCTGGACTCCACGCCTGGTGGTTCCTCTGTGGTTTCGGTCCTTAGAGGTATTTGGCAGAAAGTGAAGAAAGCCCTTGTGTCTGTGTCATTAGTGACCAAAAGGGTTTTTGATAAGCGGAAAAGACCCTGCAGCTTCAAATTAGGAGACTTCGTCTGGTTGTCTACCAAGAATTTGAAGTTGAGACAGCCATCTCATAAGTTAGGCCCCCGGTTCATCGGCCCTTATAAGATCACCAGGGTTATCAATCCGGTGGCATTTCAGTTAGATCTGCCCCGTTCTTTGGGTATCAATAAAACATTTCATTGTTCCCTTTTAAAACGGGCGATTAGTAATCCTTCTTCCAGTGGAAGACCTTCCCCTCTTCTGATACGTGGCCAGAGGGAGTTTGTTGTTGAAAGGATTCTTGACTCCAAGGTGGTTCGGGGTCGGCTGTCATTTTTGGTGCACTGGAAGGGGTATGGCCCGGAGGAGCGGTCGTGGGTGCACAGTTGTGATCTTCATGCCCCCAGACTGATACGCTCTTTCTTCTCGCAGTTCCCCGATAAACCCGGTGGTAGGGGTTCTTTGACCCCTCGTCAGAGGGGGGGTACTGTTAGGGTCTCCTGCCCTGTGCTGCCACGTCGTCATGGCAACCGGGAGACAAGTGCTAGCGGAGTAACCTGAGCGCAGCTGATACTCCGGTTCGGGTCTTTTGCTGTGCAGTGGTTATAGGCTCTGTGCATGGCAGGGGATCCGGTGCTGGTTTTTGTGCTCACAGTCTGTGAGGTCTGAGTGGGGCGTGGACAGCACCTGCTTTATAAGGCCTCTTTTCAGGGTAAGCAGATGCTGCTGAATCTTTGTTGGTTAGTCAGTTTCTGAAAGTTAGCCAGTACTGTGTAGCTTTGTATTTGTTTGTTGCTTACTGCAAATAGGCCTGGGGATTTGGTATTACACTCTGCCAATCCAGACCTAGCAGTAAGACTGGAGTCAGTCGTTTAGCTTGCTGGGGTTCTGTTACTACTCTGTGAACTTAGCAAGTTTGCGGCTGTATTCTAAGACTTGCCTGTCTAATCCTGTCTCACTGTGCTAGGTGTCAGGGGTCAGTTTAGTGGCAGTAAACCGAACCTGTGCACTGCAAGTGAGAATTAGGATTGTGGAGAATCTCCTTGTGTCTATCATTCCATCTCTGACCAAGGAGTTTACTGCCACACCCGTTGGTAACCCTTTAGGGTTTTGCTGTTGCCCTTAGCAACAGCATTTCGGGTTTTCTATGTATTAAAACACAACATCTTGCTTTTCACATCTGAGCAGTTCTAATACAAGGGAGATACCCAGTTCCTTAGCCTCTGGGCTTCTCTGTTCACGTTGTGTGTATTTTGTTACCCTACCACCTTCTGTGTACGTTATGTCATATTCCCTAGTCTGTCTGTGAGTCCATTTGTTTTGCATAACAGTTCAAACACCAGTACATTCCTGCAGGCACTGGAGTGCATAACAGTCCTGACACCAGTACTTCCCTGCAGGCACTCGTGTGCATAACACTAAATGAGTAATCTGTGATGTGCTTAGTCCTGCTAACATTTTGATCAGTTGAGAGAACATTCCTGATTTTCTGTCCATTAAATGCGTTTTTAGGCTTACAAGATGTAAACTCATTTGGCAATAGAAACACTGGATTTTTCTTTGGAGCTGATTTCTCCGCTGAATCCATATAGTTTGTAGGCCTGAATATACTACCACAACACTGGATTGTTTTGTAGATCTTATATTCTCTGTTTGGTACCGCTGTCCTAGGAGGTGGGGTCTAACTAGCCCTCTGATACTCATCAATAATTGGCATAAGGCTTGATGAACTCATAACCCTTTCACACATAAACCCCAGCTTCAATCGGGCTCACACCCAGGACACTGTGTACAGGTTGAGGGCAGGGTTGCAGTACGTAACCCCTTTCGCACATTGGTGGTGGACCTGGACTAATCCCAGGTCATCACCGTTCACACTGGATCCAGGTCTTCCAGTGACTTGAGTCTTCCAGCTTACAATGGATGCTTGGATATCTCCTCTCCAAGCGCTACTGTAGCCATCAAGCAGACCTTTTTAGACATGACCTGGGTAATAGCGTTCACACTACAGGCGACCCAGGTAGGTTCCGGGAATAACCCTTGTACTGAGCAGGGTCATGGACACCCAGGTCTGGTCTGTTCACACAAAGCCGAAACCCATCTAAAGCTTCAATACCCGGCATAAACTCAGGGTCAACGCTATGTTTGAAAGGGGTATGGGTTGCAGAGAACTAACATATCATGCCTCCTAGGGAAGCACAGAGAGAGGGAAATGCAGGGAGAGGGAAATGGGATTGAAGATGGTGTACTTGATGAGAAGCAGGCACTAGTGGTAGTCTGGCAAAGATGGAATAGGAAGTATAGGAATTTGCATATAGTAGCAGAGATGACTAAAGCTGGGAATGACTGGAATGAGAGGATTGTTGCTCACCATGGCTGGTAAGATACTGTGGAATGGAAAATTCAGGAACTGGATGATTCACTACAGGTACAGTTTATGTAGATGGAAAGATACTGCTGAAATGAATATGCAGTAACTTAAGAAGGCACTGTATGAGCAGTGTAGATTGCTGGAGGTATATTGTAGAAATAAATATGCCTCAGTTAGTAGACACTGCAGTAGCAGTGTACAGTATGTAGCCAGGGCCACTGAGAGCTGAATGGGGCCCTGGCACTGGGTGCATGGCCAAATCAGGGAGGCATAGCCATGCCCAATACAAAAAAAAAAAAAAATCGATTCCTGACACCATGTGTTGCAAAGGTGCACAATTCTATGGCCCAAATGTATTAAGAATTAAAAGCCTAACCCTAAGTGGAGAGTGATAAAGAGTGGTGAAGTGCCAGCCAACCAGCTTCCTAACTGCCATGTTACATCATGTGTTTGAAAATGACAGTCAGGAGCAGTTTTGTTGGTACTTTATCACTCTTTATCTCTCTCTACTTAGGGTTAGGCTTTTAAGGCTTAATGCATTTGGGCCTATATTTCTATTAGTAAGGGGTGCAGTTCTATACTTCTTTTACTAAGGGGTGTGGTTCAAAGTTTCTATTATTAAGGGGTGTGGTTCAATGTTTCTATTACTAAGGGGCGTGGTTCAATGTTTCTGTTACTAAGGGGTGCAGGTCTATATTTCTGTTACTAAGGGGTGTGGTTCTAAATTTCTATTAATAAATGGCACGAGTCTCAATTTCTATAACTGAAGCACACAGTTCTCAATTTTTATTACTATTGTAGCACCATAAGAATGGGGCAATATATTTGTACATTTTTACACTGATGCCTACTGACCAAAGGTGCCAGGAAGGGCCTAGTGCTACTTACGGACATCGGGGGTCATTCCGAGTTGATCGCATGCTGCGGATTTTTGCAGCACAGCGATCAGGTTACTACTGTGCATGCGTATGCACCGTAATGCGCACGCGCATCGTATGGGTACAAACGGCATTGTTGCTGTGCAATGCTTCTAGAGACAAGTCCATTCGTACAGCCGTTCGCAAGGAGATTGACAGAAAGAGGGCGTTTATGGGTGTCAACTGACCGTTTTCTGGGAGTGGTAGGGAAAACGCAGGCGTGTCCAGGCGTTTGCAGGGCGGGTGTCTGACGTTAATTCCGGGACTGAATAGGCTGAAGTGATCACAAGGGCTGAGTAAGTTCAGACCTACTCTGAAACTGCAAAAAACGTTTTCGTCCCGATCGGCTGCACATGCGATCACACACTTGCAAAGCGAAAATACACTCCCCCGTGGGCAACGACTATGCGTTTGCACGGCTGCAAAAAGTAGCTAGCGAGCAATCAACTCGGAATGAGGGCCATGGATGGGAAACTTTTTCTGTTTTCTAGAGAGAGTAGTGTACAGTACATGTGATTAAATGGATATAATTTTTTTAACAATCCCCACATCGGAATGACCAGGTACTTCATGTTACTTTTTAATTAACGTATTAATTACAGTGCAAGTTTGGAGCTACATCTAGTATTGCCTATTTAAGTATTTAAGTTCATGTTAGATTAAGGTCAGGAACTTATAGTTCATAACTCCCCAGCACACTGTCCACGTTACAAGGTATGGAAAGTAGATCAAGTAGCACATTTTAGGGTACGTCTTTGGCATTTGGTTGAACACGGGTAACTCTGCAAAATACTATAATGGAGTTTGCTGGTTCACTTTTCTAGAACACTGCTTTTTAGTAGGAAATAAACCGAGAGATTCATTGTAACAACAACACCATATGAAGAGATAAATAACTAGAAGTTGCAGTTATACTTTCCAGAAATAACATTTATTACTGTAGAGTTTTTCCAGACTAGCTCATTGTTCTAACTCTTGGCTGTTGTCCTGGATGAATTCTGAGTGGGGCTTCTGAGCCTTGATTGAACTGAAACATCAATGTTTGTTACATGTGCACGCAGTTCATTGCACGTTTAATAAAGTGCACCTGTTGTGGAAGCAGTTCATATCTTAGAACACAGCAGCGATGTGAAAATATGTTAATGCAGCAGGAAGTGTCTTGTGTAAATAGACGCCTCCTGCAAGATTCTTTGACCCACTGTTGAGTCCTAATATGCAGCATCAGATCACCCTACGAAAACATTAGTCCTCTGAATGAGCATGGGGCTACTCAGATTGACCTGCCTTTGGGAACCCTAGCCATACCAACCCACAGCATGCCAAAAGACCAGCACAACCTGTCACTGGCTGCACGTGTGGAGTACAGATCCTGCGCATGTGTAAGAGGGCGGCGGCGGTGCGTGTAGTGCCTGCTGCCGTGCAGGTGTAGTTTCGCTACTCACCAGGCTCCGCTCTCTCTCACCTTCAGGTACCGGAACCTTCAACGGACCTGGCAATCTTCAGTTGGATCCGGACACGGCGATTCCCTCTCGGAGCTGACGGAAGAGCGAGCTGAGGAAAAAATAGTCTACCTTAAGGGGGGGTATCAACCCTTCTTCCACCGGGAAAGGGGATACCCCAGGGGTAACGGCGACCTTCACCGGTTGGGTGAAAGGTCATCACAGGCACAAAGCCTCAACCACCCAGAATTCACACACTCGCACTCTCGCGCGTAGTGGGATGAAGGGGTTCTCACGGCCGTGAGCAAACCCCTATTCCGGCGCTCGGGGACAGACAAAGGGACAAACGTACACAGATGCTACTCACCGTTACAAGTCTTGCACTCCGATCTTCTCCACTTACAGGTGCCTGTAAGGAGGTAAAGAGAAAACAGCCGTGCAGGGCCAAGAACTACCCTAGTGTGCGTCCGCTACACTAGCTACATAAACAGAACCCTCAAACTAGCTCATGTGGGTGGTGCAACACAACTATGCACAAACTTAAAACAAACAGACACTTTGCCCTGCACGGTAACAACATACATCACAATATCGGATTACAAGATCCCACGGTGCTGTCCCTTTAAATCCCTACCTACCGCTGGGGCGCCACACAGCCTGCCCACCTAAACACCTCAGGGTGGCCCGGACCTAGTGCCCAGTGCCACCTTTATTCACCTTGGGGGGGGCACTTATTCACTGGGCCTAGCGCCCCTAATTGCCCACAGGCCAGAAGCCTGACAACACCCACGGGCCTAGCGCCCGCCTAACTTGTCACCTGTTGGATGACCTGGGTCTCGTGCCCAGGGTCACCTCATAGCCCTAACTGCCGACAACCAAACTAGGGCCTAATGCCCTCTATTTGTCCCACAGGCCTATTGCCTGTTTTCGCCCCTCGGGCCTACTGCCCGCCTACTACGCTGTTTAGGTGGCTTGGGCCTAACGCCCAAACCGCCGACTCAGATGGTGACCCCCAAACTCCTATCTGCGCAACAGGCCTAGTGCCTGAACTGTGCCCCCGGGCCTATTGCCCGTCCCTGATGGTCTAGGGAGGAAAAGGGGAGGGGGTGAGAGTAGCCTCACTGAGGCCTCACCTGATCCTGGGATCTCCTCCGCCCTCTTCTGCCGCTGACCCGTCCTGGCCAGCGGCGCCGCCATCTCTATTCTGCGTCCAGCCACCGCTGGACATCTTCTTCAAGGAGCCTGGCGTCTTCTGGCCTCTTCCGCGGCCTCAGGACCTCTTCACCGCTCCTCGGCGCGGCCTTCCGTCTTCTTCTCCTGGCGGCGTCTTCTTTCTTCTCCCGCCCGTCTTCTTCCGCGCTCTTCCGCGCGCGCTCGGCCTTCGGCTCCCGCCCGGCGTCTGACGTCAGACGCCGGGGGCGGGGCCTGTGACGCGGCGAGCGCCGATTGGCTCGCCGCGCCCGTCTCTGATTGGCCACCGCTCCGGGAGCCACGATTGGCTCCCGGAGAGCGCCAACATTTGAAAGCCTCCGCAGCTGGAATGTGTCCTGTAAAACAGGACACATCTCCACACATGCACTAGACTTCTAATGTCAGAGTAGTACACACACCATCGGGTTTGCATAGTATACTGAAACAGCCCCTTAGTTCAATTAAATATAAAACAGCTGTTGTATTACTGTTTAATGTAATCAAATGGGAAATTACTTTTGTACTTCAGTGAGATAGAGGATATCAAATAAATAACAGCTCTCAGCAGCCACCAAGACTATCTCAAGAGCAGATGGGGCCCGATTAAGTGGGAGTAGCATGTCTTGTCAGGTGCCATGTGAATTAGTAATGCACTGAAGGGGTATATTTACTAATATTCGTGTTTGTGCCGATTTGATAGGGCAGTGTTTTGCAGGAGTGATTAATAAAACACTGCCGGATATCACACAATGAAGCCCGGCCGGATGAGTGAGATCCGTGCAGGGCTTCGTTGTGTACATAATGAGAAGTGTTTGTTTATAGAGTTAAAAGTTGAAAAAAAATTGTGTGGGGTCCCCCCTCCTAAGCATAACAAGCCTCGGGCTCCTTGAGCCGGCCCTGGTTGTAAAAATACAGGGGGGGAAATGCGTAGGGGATCCCCCATATTTATACAACCAGCACCGGGCTCTGCGTCCGGTCCTGGTTCAAAAAATACGGGGGACAAAAGATGTAGGGGTAACCAGGGACCTGTTATTTCTCCACAAACTGGTACTTGTGGTTCTCCAATGACCAGCTTGCGGGGAGGCTTGCTGGGACTCTACAACAACAAAAAATATTCTTTTTTTTACACAAAGGCTATTAGCCTCCCATCTACCGCCCACGGATGGCGGGGGGGGGGGGGGGGGGGGGGGAGGAAACTCGGGCTTCACCCCTGGCCCTTGGCATTATCTTTCTGGCTAGTGGAGCCCAGTGCTGGTTTAAAAAATATGGGGGAACCCCTACATCTTTTATCCCCCGTATTTTTTGAACCAGGACCGGAGGCAGAGCCTGGTGCTGGTTGTATAAATATCCGGGAACCCTTACGCATTTTTCCCCCTGTATTTTTACAACCAGGGCCGGCTCAAAGAGCCCGAGGCTACCGTATAAGTCCAGTCCAGTGGTACTGCCGTATAAGTCCAGTCCAGTGGTATTGCCGTATAAGTCCAGTCCATGTGTACTGCCGTATAAGTCCAGTCCAGTGGTACTGCCGTATAAGTCCAGTCCAGTGGTA
The DNA here is from genome assembly GCF_028390025.1 of Pseudophryne corroboree. Lineage (NCBI taxonomy): Eukaryota > Metazoa > Chordata > Amphibia > Anura > Myobatrachidae > Pseudophryne > Pseudophryne corroboree. The sequence goes on along the minus strand of NC_086447.1, from coordinate 546,809,246 downwards.
CTGCCGTATAAGTCCAGTGGTACTGCCGTATAAGTCCAGTCCAGTGGTGCTGTCTTGTGCTGCATCAGTCCAGTGGTGCTGTCTTGTGCTGCATCAGTCCAGTGGTGGTGTCTTGTGCTGCATCAGTCCAGTGGTGGTGTCTTGTGCTGCCATAAGTCCAGTGGTGGTGCCTTGTGCTGCCATAAGTCCAGTGGTGGTGTCTTGTTCTGCCATAAGTCCAGTGGTGGTGTACTGTGCTGTATATTATTTACTCCAAATAAAAGGGTTATATACTTATATTATTATCCAAATAATTTTTACAGGGTTTGCCCTGTGTGGTATAAGGGTACGCTAACCTGTGCTGCATATTATTATAAAAGCTCAAAATAAAAGGGTTGTTATTATTCACATTTTCTGCAGCGGGGTACATTTGCATTCCACAGGGAATAACATCGGGGTGTAGAGTTGGATCTTGATCCGAGGCACCAACAGGCTAAAGCTTTAACTGTTCCCAGGATGCACTGCACCACCTGGGCTGATCTCCGAAACTGCTGGGCACTGTCTCCTCTGTAAAGACGCCTGCATCATCAGCGCTGTGCATTTACAGACACTTAAGTATTCTACATGTCATTTTAGACAGTGTTAGTTACAAGTGTACTGCTATCTGAATATTTAGTATAAGTATTCTGTGATATACATCCAGTGTTTACTGCGCATTGTTATATCTGCATACATACATACTTATATGTAATACCAGTCCAGTGCAGTTTTATTGTTATATGTGATAATTCCTGCATTGTACCTGTGACTGAGTGTGCCTATAGTTGCTGTGTGGATTCCACTCTCTTGTATCACATGTTTGCTATCACTATATTCTTTACCCTGGGGAACTAGGTGCATCAGGGTCTCATATAATATATAGTGCTGCGCAGGGTATACTGTTTTTATTTCTCACTGTGTTTTTCAGTCACCCCACACCACTTATATCCTCTGTTTGTGCTCTGAATTTACTGTCACAATATACAGGGGATTATTTGCTTGTCTTTGTGTTTGTCTGGCTATATTGTACTGTTATGCCCTAAGGCTACATCCCATATAATGTCTGCTACACAGGGCGTGACATCCGCGGACGCTCCTGCATCATGCAGTGCTGTTGTCACGGATTCACCAGTGGGGAAGTGTTAGCTGCTGTTTCAGGTGCTGGGGGTCATACATCTCCCAGTCAGTCTGTGGCACCTGTGGTTAATCAAGACCCACCTTGGGCAGCTTTTTCAAATATGCTGACTACTCTTATAACGCGTCTCATCCCCCTGTGGGGCCTCCTGTGCCATTACAGCCACATATTGTCCCTGTAGTTAATCCGCCGTGGGGGATACTTTGTCTACCCATTTACAGCAATTAAATCAGACTTTGGTTAGACAAAAGTCCACCCCATGTCCCTCTAGGGCCAAGGGGTCTTCTAAGCGGGCCATTTCTTCCTCACAATCCACTAATATTTCGGATAATTCTTCCGATGAGGATGGGGAATATACTGATCCGTCAGACACTGATACAGTTGCTTCTGATGAGGAATCTGCAACCCAGGTTGATGTTCCTGACCTTGTGGAGGCTATCAAGCTGATTCTCCAAATTGATGATGACATTGAGCCTGTTACATCTAAGAAACCTGATAAGTTTAAACGTCAGAAGGTTGCTAAAGTAGTTTTACTACATTCCGACCTCTTAATTGACATACGTCAGGAATCCTGGTCATCCCCAGGAAAGAAGTTTTCCCTGTCTAAAAAGATGCTAGCTCGTTATCCTATCCCTGTGGAGTTGAGTAACAATTGGGAAACAGGGGTCATGGCGGCCAAGGCTTCTACTACGTCTATCCTGGCTTGCCAGATTCTGTAGCTAAGTTCCTGGAAAGTGGACCTGTACTCTAAAAACACCTTTGAGGTACTCCCTTTTCAGGGAGACATCATGTTTGGGGAAGATCTGAATAAGATTGTGACTGACTTGGCGATGGCCAAGACTGCGTTTCTCCCAAGTACTAATCCTTCTGCTCAGAAGGCTAAGAGTACCACTTTTTATTCCTTTCAACCTCCAAGTAAAGCAAAAGGTCATGCGTACCTGAGACAGGCTCGTACTTCCAAAGCCACTAAGCTTAAATCTAAACAATCCTGGGCCGCCCGTCAGCCTGCTTCCAAACAAGACAAGCCTGCTGCAGTTCGCCGTGGCCTGGTTAAAGATCACTTCAGATGCCTGGGTACGGGAAGTTGTCTCTCACGGGCATTCAATCTCTTTCAAGAGATGTCCCCCTCGCCAGTTCTGTTCAATGCTTATCCCCGCAGATCCGTTGAAAGTGAAGCTCTACACCTGGTTGTACAATCCCTCACGGAAACAGGAGTGGTAGTGCCGGTACCTCTGTCACAGAGACGCAGGGGATATTATTCAACCTTGTTTCTAGTTCCAAAATCAAATGGGCCTTTCCAGACTATCCTCAACCTCAAATCATTGAACAAGTTTGTGAGAGTGTTCAAATTCCATATGGAAACTCCGCGCTCTATTTTGCTGGCCATGGAACCCGAGGACTATATGGTATCCGTGGACATACAGGATGCTTACCTGCACATACCTATTGCCATTTCGCATCAGCTGTATCTGCGGTTTGCTATTGGCAACCTTCGTTTTCAGTTCCAGGCTCTGCCATTTGGACTGGCCATGTCACCTCAGATTTTCACCAAGATCATGGCCATGATGACGGCTTTCCTCCATCATCAGAGAATCAGGATCCTGCTGTATCTGGACGACTTGCTGATCCTGGCGAACTCCCAAGATGTCCTTTTTAGACAACTGGAGATGTCGGTCCAATTCCTACAAGCCCACGGGTGGCTCATCAATTGGAAGAAGTCCTCGCTGGTCCCTGCTCGGAGTATGGTGCACCTGCGGGCAAAGACTGTTTCTGTCTCCAGAGAAGGTCCTGAAACTTCAGGAAAAGATCAGATGCTTCTTCTATCGCAAGTCGGTGTTGATACACTCGGCGATGCCAGTACTAGGCCTCATGGTGTCTGCTTTCGAAATGGTAGAGTACGCTAAACTTCATTCCCACCCTCTGCAGAGGTTAATTCTTTCCATCTGAGATGGCCTGCCTCATCGGATCAGGTCTCACATGATTTCCTTGACTCCGGCGGTTTGTCTGTCACTGAGCTGGTGGCTACAGGACCAACAGTTGAGCAGAAGCCGTCCCTTCTGGATCTCCAACTGGGTCCTCCTGACAAAGGACGCCAGTCTGCGAGGTTGGGGCACAGTGTTGGAGCAACACTCTCTCCAGGGTCGGTGGAACAGGGAGGAGTCTCTCCTCCCGATAAACATTCTGGAATTGCGGGCAGGGTTCAATGCATTGACACAGGCCCTGCCTCTGGTACAGAACAGGCCTGTTCAAGTACAGTCAGACAACGCCCCCAGGTGGCATACATAAATCATTTAGGTGGCACTCGATACAGCATGGCAATGATGGAAGTGTTAAAAAATCCTACAATGGGCGGAACGCCATCTGCCAGCCATATTGGCAGTGTTCATTCCGGGAGTCCTCAACTGGGAAGCGGACTTCCTCAGTCATCAGGACGTGCACACCGGAGAGCGGAGTTTTCCCCCTGAAGTCTTTCAACTCCTAGTGGACAAGTGGGGCCTACCAGATGTAGACCTGATGGCGTTGTGACACAATCATAAGGTTCTGGTCTTTGGAGCAAGGACAAGGGCTCCTCAAGTAGCGTTCATGGATGCACTGGCAATGGAACTTTTGGCTGCCATTCGTGTTCCCTTCAGTGTCACTCCTGCCCAGGGTAATAATGAAGTTCAAGCAGGAAGGAGGAATACTACTTTTAGTTGCTTCTTGGTGGCCCAGACGGCATTGGTTCTCTGACCTTCAGGGTCTCTCGATAGAGCATCCTCTTCTACTTCCTCAACGCCCAGACCTCCTCGTTCAGGGCCCTTGTGTCTACCCAGACCTGTCCAGACTGGCTTTGATGGCGTGGCTCTTGAAGAATCACTCCTGAGGGCCAAAGGATTCTCTGAGGCGGTCATTCACACTATGTTGAAAGCCCGCAAACCAGCTTTGGCTTGGATTAATTACAGGGTCTGGAATACTTACTTCACTTGGTGTGCTGCTAAGAATTATGATACATATACTTTCAAAACTTCCAGACTGTTGGCTTTTCCACAGCAAGGCCTAGACTTGGGCCTTCGTCTGGCCTCCCTCAAGGTTCATATATCTGCCTTGTCGGTGTGGTTTCAGAGAAAAATTGCATCTCTTCCAGATGTTCTCACTTTCACTCAGGGTGTCCCACGGATTCAGCCTCCCTATGTCCCTCCTGTGGCTCCATGGGATCTGTCTGTAGTATTGAATGCCCTGCAAGAGTCTCCATTTGAACCTTTTGTGTCTGTGGACCTTAAATGCTTTACGTTTAAGGTCGTATTTCTGTTGGCTATTGCCTCTGCTAGGAGGGTGACGGACCTAGGCGCTTTGTCCTGTCGTCCACCCTTTCTGATTTTTCACTGTGACCGGGCTGTTCTTCGAACTCGCCCTGGTTATTTGCCTAAGGTGGTATCATCTTTTCACCTTAACCAGGAGATTGTGGTTCCGAACTTCAACTCTTCTGGTCTATCTTCCAAAGAAAATCTTTGGATGTGGTATGGGCTCTCCGTGTTTATATGGAGATTACTGCCTCCAACAGGAGGTCAGATTCCCTTTTTCTACTTTTTGGTTTTCACAATCGTGGCTGGCCTGCGAATAAGCAAACCTTGGCCAAATGGATTAGAATGGTGATTGCACAAGCTTATGTGCAGGCTGGGCTCCCAGCTCCTGCTGCTGTCAAGGCACATTCTACTCGGTTGGTTGGACCTTCTTGGACGGCCCGCCATGGCGCGTCCGCTGAACAATTGTGCAAGGCGGCTACGTGGTCCTCTGTGAACACGTTCATCAGGTTCTATGCCTTTGATACTTCCGCCTCCCAGGATGCTTCCTTTGGACGCTGGGTTCTTGTGCCCGCTACAGTGTGTCCCCTCCCATGAGGAACTGCTTTAGGACATCCTCGATGTTATTCCCTGTGGAAACCAGTGTATCCCACTGCAGAAAAGGAGATTTATGGTAGACTTACCATTGTTAAATCTCTTTCTGCGAGGTACACTGGATTCCACAGGGCACCCACCCTGATGCACTTAGCTTCTTTGGGTTTGTATGGCATTAGCCGCTAGTCCCTTCTCCTGTCGTGAGAATGTGGTTCTATGTGACTAACATTTACCCTCTGTCTTACGTGCTACTGCATTGGACTAGTTAAGAAATCTGAGCTCCAGTGCCTGGAGGCGGGGCTATAGAGGAGGCAGTGCAATGCATCCTGGGAACAGTTAAAGCTTTAGCCTGTTGGTGCCTCGGTTCAAGATCCAACTCTACACCCCGATGTTAATCCCTGTGGAATCCAGTGTACCTCACAGAAAGAGATTTAACAATGGTAAGTCTACCGTAAATCTCCTTATTTTTACTGGCTTTGCCCTGTGTGGTGTAGGGGTACACTCGCCTGTGCTGCATATTATTATAATAACTCCAAATATAAGGGTTATTATTATCCAAATTATTTTTACAGGCTTTGCCGTGTGTGTGTGGTTTAGGGGTACGCTCTCCTGTGCCACCAATATTGTGCGTGTACTACATCTGGGCAAATTTCAGCACGTCCCATGTTTTGCACATACAATTAATTTGGTGGTACAGATTTTTTTGAGAAATGACAGGGGCGTGCAGGAGATGCGGGCCACTTTTGACATTCAGCCATTCCATGCCACTCCTAGATGGGCCAGGTGTTTGTGCCGCACACTTGTGTCACTTAGCTTAATCACACAGCTACCTCATTGCACCTCTTTTTTATTTTTTATTTGCATGATGTGCTGTTTGGGGCCTATTTTTTAAATCTGCCATGCTGTCTGCCACTGCAGTACCACTCCTAGATAAGCCAGGTGTTTGTGCCGCACACTTGTGTCTCTTAGCAAAGTCATCCAGCTACCTCGGTGCAACCTTTTGGCCTAATAACAATATTGTGAGGTGGGGGGTGTTCAGAATAGAGATGAGCGGGTTCGGTTCCTCGGAATCCGAACCCCCCCGAACTTCAGCCTTTTTACACGGGTCCGAGGCAGACTCGGATCTTCCCGCCTTGCTCGGCTAACCCGAGCACGCCCGAACGTCATCATCCCGCTGTCGGATTCTCGCGAGGCTCGTATTCTATCGCGAGACTCGGATTCTATATAAGGAGCCGCGCGTCGCCGCCATTTTCACACGTGCATTGAGATTGATAGGGAGAGGACGTGGCTGGCGTCCTCTCCGTTTAGATAGAGAGTGAGACACTTGATTTACTAGTAATTTAATTTTAGTAATTTTGGGGAGCATTAGGAGTACTCAGAGAGTGCAGAGTTTTGCTGATAGTTATACTAGTGACCACCAGTTTTATTTATTATTTAAAATCCGTTCTCTGCCTGAAAAAAAAAACGATACACAGTCACATACCATATCTATGCTCAGCCTCAGTGTGCTGCATGATAATATCATCTATGTATATCTGACTGTGCTGAGTGCTCACTGCTCACACAGCTTAATTGTGGGGGAGACTGGGGAGCAGTTATAGCAGGAGTACATAACAGTGCACACTTTTGCTGCCAGTGTGACTGACCAGTGACCACCAGTATATTGTCTGCCTGAAAAAGTTAAACACTCGTGTGGTGTTTTTTTTTTAATTCTATAAACGCATTCTGCTGACAGACAGTGTCCAGCAGGTCCGTCATTCATTATATTATAATATATACCTGCAGTAGTGATATATAATATATATATTTTTTATATCATTATCATCCAGTCTATACTAGCAGACGCAGTACGGTAGTCCACGGCTGTAGCTACCTCTGTGTCGGCAGTGCTCGTCCATAATTGTATACCTACCTGTGGTGGGTTTTTTTTTCTATCTTCTTCATACTAGTAGTTTAGGAGTCTGCTGCTGACAGTGTCCAGCAGGTCCGTCATTATATAATATATACCTGTCCTGCAGTAGTGATATATATATATTTTTTATATCATTATCATCCAGTCTATACTAGCAGACGCAGTACGGTAGTCCACGGCTGTAGCTACCTCTGTGTCGGCAGTGCTCGTCCATAATTGTATACCTACCTGTGGTGGGGTTTTTTTTTCTATCTTCTTCATACTAGTAGTTTAGGAGTCTGCTGCTGACAGTGTCCAGCAGGTGCGTCATTATATAATATATACCTGTCCTGCAGTAGTGATATATATATATATTTTTTATATCATTATCATCCAGTCTATACTAGCAGATGCAGTACGGTAGTCCACGGCTGTAGCTACCTCTGTGTCGGCAGTGCTCGTCCATAATTGTATACCTACCTGTGGTTGGGTTTTTTTTTCTATCTTCTTCATACTAGTAGTTTAGGAGTCTGCTGCTGACAGTGTCCAGCAGGTCCGTCATTATATAATATATACCTGTCCTGCAGTAGTGATATATATATATTTTTTATATCATTATCATCCAGTCTATACTAGCAGACGCAGTACGGTAGTCCACGGCTGTAGCTACCTCTGTGTCGGCAGTGCTCGTCCATAATTGTATACCTACCTGTGGTGGGTTTTTTTTTCTATCTTCTTCATACTAGTAGTTTAGGAGTCTGCTGCTGACAGTGTCCAGCAGGTGCGTCATTATATAATATATACCTGTCCTGCAGTAGTGATATATATATATTTTTTTTATATCATTATCATCCAGTCTATACTAGCAGACGCAGTACGGTAGTCCACGGCTGTAGCTACCTCTGTGTCGGCAGTGCTCGTCCATAATTGTATACCTACCTGTGGTGGTTTTTTTTTTTCTATCTTCTTCATACTAGTAGTTTAGGAGTCTGCTGCTGACAGTGTCCAGCAGGTCCGTCATTATATAATATATACCTGTCCTGCAGTAGTGATATATATATATTTTTTATATCATTATCATCCAGTCTATACTAGCAGACGCAGTACGGTAGTCCACGGGTGTAGCTACCTCTGTGTCGGCAGTCACTCGTCATCCATAAGTATACTAGTATCCATCCATCTCCATTGTTTACCTGAGGTGCCTTTTAGTTGTGCCTATTAAAATATGGAGAACAAAAATGTTGAGGTTCCAAAAATAGGGAAAGATCAAGATCGACTTCCACCTCGTGCTGAAGCTGCTGCCACTAGTCATGGCCGAGACGATGAAATGCCATCAACGTCGTCTGTCAAGGCCGATGCCCAATGTCATAGTACAGAGCATGTAAAATCTAAAACACCAAATATCAGTAAAAAAAGGACTCAAAAATCTAAAATAAAATCATCGGAGGAGAAGCGTAAACTTGCCAATATGCCATTTACCACACGGAGTGGCAAGGAACGGCTGAGGCCCTGGCCTATGTTCATGGCTAGTGGTTCAGCTTCACATGAGGATGGAAGCACTCAGCCTCTCGCTAGAAAAATGAAAAGACTTAAGCTGGCAAAAGCACAGCAAAGAACTGTGCGTTCTTCGAAAATCAAAAATCCACAAGGAGAGTCCAATTGTGTCGGTTGCGATGCCTGACCTTCCCAACACTGGACGTGAAGAGCATGCGCCTTCTACCATTTGCACGCCCCCTGCAAGTGCTGGAAGGAGCACCCGCAGTCCAGTTCCTGATAGTCAGATTGAAGATGTCAGTGTTGAAGTACACCAGGATGAGGAGGATATGGGTGTTGCTGGCGCTGGGGAGGAAATTGACCAGGAGGATTCTGATGGTGAGGTGGTTTGTTTAAGTCAGGCACCCGGGGAGACACCTGTTGTCCGTGGGAGGAATATGGCCATTGACATGCCTGGTGAAAATACCCAAAAAATCAGCTCTTCGGTGTGGAAGTATTTCAACAGAAATGCGGACAACATTTGTCAAGCCGTGTGTTGCCTTTGTCAAGCTGTAATAAGTAGGGGTAAGGACGTTAACCACCTCGGAACATCCTCCCTTATACGTCACCTGCAGCGCATTCATCATAAGTCAGTGACAAGTTCAAAAACTTTGGGCGACAGCGGAAGCAGTCCACTGACCAGTAAATCCCTTCCTCTTGTAACCATGCTCACGCAAACCACCCCACCAACTCCCGCAGTGTCAATTTCCTCCTTCCCCAGGAATGCCAATAGTCCTGCAGGCCATGTCACTGGCAATTCTGACGAGTCCTCTCCTGCCTGGGATTCCTCCGATGCATCCTTGCGTGTAACGCCTACTGCTGCTGGCGCTGCTGTTGTTGCTGCTGGGAGTCGATGGTCATCCCAGAGGGGAAGTCGTAAGACCACTTTTACTACTTCCACCAAGCAATTGACTGTCCAACAGTCCTTTGCGAGGAAGATGAAATATCACAGCAGTCATCCTGCTGCAAAGCGGATAACTGAGGCCTTGGCATCCTGGGCGGTGAGAACTGTGGTTCCGGTATCCATCATTACTGCAGAGCCAACTATAGACTTGTTTGAGGTACTGTGTCCCCGGTACCAAATACCATCTAGGTTCCATTTCTCTAGGCAGGCGATACCGAAAATGTACACAGACCTCAGAAAAAGACTCACCAGTGTCCTAAAAAATGCAGTTGTACCCAATGTCCACTTAACCACGGACATGTGGACAAGTGGAGCAGGGCAGACTCAGGACTATATGACTGTGACAGCCCACTGGGTAGATGTATGGACTCCCGCCGCAAGAACAGCAGCGGCGGCACCAGTAGCAGCATCTCGCAAACGCCAACTCTTTCCTAGGCAGGCTACGCTTTGTATCACCGCTTTCCAGAATACGCACACAGCTAAAAACATCTTACGGCAACTGAGGAAGATCATCGCAGAATGGCTTACCCCAATTGGACTCTCCTGTGGATTTGTGGCATCGGACAACGCCAGCAATATTGTGTGTGCATTAAATATGGGCAAATTCCAGCACGTCCCATGTTTTGCACATACCTTGAATTTGGTGGTGCAGAATTATTTAAAAAACGAGAGGGGCGTGCAAGAGATGCTGTCGGTGGCCAGAAGAATTGCGGGACACTTTCGGCGTACAGGCACCACGTACAGAAGACTGGAGCACCACCAAAAACGCCTGAACCTGCCCTGCCATCATCTGAAGCAAGAAGTGGTAACGAGGTGGAATTCAACCCTCTATATGCTTCAGAGGTTGGAGGAGCAGCAAAAGGCCATTCAAGCCTATACAACTGAGCACGATATAGGAGGTGGAATGCACCTGTCTCAAGCGCAGTGGAGAATGATTTCAACGTTGTGCAAGGTTCTGCAACCTTTTGAACTTGCCACACGTGAAGTCAGTTCAGACACTGCCAGCCTGAGTCAGGTCATTCCCCTCATCAGGCTTTTGCAGAAGAAGCTGGAGACATTGAAGGAGGAGCTAACACAGAGCGATTCCGCTAGGCATGTGGGACTTGTGGATGGAGCCCTTAATTCGCTTAACAAGGATTCACGGGTGGTCAATCTGTTGAAATCAGAGCACTACATTTTGGCCACTGTGCTCGATCCTAGATTTAAAACCTACCTTGGATCTCTCTTTCCGGCAGACACAAGTCTGCAGGGGTTCAAAGAACTGCTGGTGAGAAAATTGTCAAGTCAAGCGGAACGCGACCTGTCAACATCTCCTCCTTCACATTCTCCCGCAACTGGGGGTGCGCGGAAAAGGCTCAGAATTCCGAGCCCACCCGCTGGTGGTGATGCAGGGCAGTCTGGAGCGACTGCTGATGCTGACATCTGGTCCGGACTGAAGGACCTGCCAATGATTACGGACATGTCGTCTACTGTCACTGCATATGATTCTCTCCCCATTGAAAGAATGGTGGAGGATTATATGAGTGACCGCATCCAAGTAGGCACGTCAGACAGTCCGTACGTATACTGGCAGGAAAAAGAGGCAATTTGGAGGCCCTTGCACAAACTGGCTTTATTCTACCTAAGTTGCCCTCCCACAAGTGTGTACTCCGAAAGAGTGTTTAGTGCCGCCGCTCACCTTGTCAGCAATCGGCGTACGAGGTTACTTCCAGAAAATGTGGAGAAGATGATGTTCATTAAAATGAATTATAATCAATTCCTCCATGGAGACATTCACCAGCAGCAATTGCCTCCACAAAGTACACAGGGAGCTGTGATGGTGGATTCCAGTGGGGACGAATTGATAATCTGTGTGGAGGGGGATGTACACGGTGATAAATCGGAGGATGATGATGAGGTGGACATCTTGCCTCTGTAGAGCCAGTTTGTGCAAGGAGAGATTAATTGCTTCTTTTTTGGTGGGGGTCCAAACCAACCCGTCATTTCAGTCACAGTCATGTGGCAGACCCTGTCACTGAAATGATGGGTTGGTTAAAGTGTGCATGTCCTGTTTATACAACATAAGGGTGGGTGGGAGGGCCCAAGGACAATTCCATCTTGCACCTCTTTTTTCTTTCATTTTTCTTTGCGTCATGTGCTGTTTGGGGAGTGTTTTTTGGAAGGGCCAGCCTGCGTGACACTGCAGTGCCACTCCTAGATGGGCCAGGTGTTTGTGTCGGCCACTAGGGTCGCTTAGCTTACTCACACAGCTACCTCATTGCGCCTCTTTTTTTCTTTGCGTCATGTGCTGTTTGGGGAGTGTTTTTTGGAAGGGCCAGCCTGCGTGACACTGCAGTGCCACTCCTAGATGGGCCAGGTGTTTGTGTCGGCCACTAGGGTCGCTGAGCTTAGTCATCCAGCGACCTCTGTGCAAATTTTAGGACTAAAAATAATATTGTGAGGTGTGAGGTGTTCAGAATAGACTGAAAATGAGTGGAAATTATGGTTATTGAGGTTAATAATACTTTGGGATCAAAATGACCCCCAAATTCTATGATTTAAGCTGTTTTTTAGGGTTTTTTGAAAAAAACACCCGAATCCAAAACACACCCGAATCCGACAAAAAAAATTCGGTGAGGTTTTGCCAAAACGCGTTCGAACCCAAAACACGGCCGCGGAACCGAACCCAAAACCAAAACACAGAACCTGAAAAATTTCCGGTGCACATCTCTAGTTCAGAATAGACTGGAAATGAATGTAAATAAATGTTATTGAGGTTAATAATACCATAGGATCAAAATTACCCCCAAATTCTGATATTTTAGCTGTTTTTGTGTTTTGTTTTTTTCAAATATCATCCAGATCCAACGCCAAAACCCAAAAGGGTGGTTTTGGCAAAACCAATCCAGATCCAAAACACGAGTGAGGATCCAGATCCAAATCCAAAACACAAAACACGAAAAGTGCCCGCCACACATCTCTACTTTTTAGGTACAGATATGATCTTATTCTGAAACCACTATGGCTTCTGAGGACTACGTTGGACAACCCTAGTAAAGGGGGCGTTGTTTCTGACACATGTTCTAAAGCTTCTTCAAGGCTTTGAAGATCACTTACTAAGCGAGCATGAAAATTTGCCTCTAGGAAAGTATTTCCTTTTCATACTTTCACTTGAGCTACAATAATATATATTCTGTGTGGTCTGTGCTGTTAGGAAAAGACACAGGTAGAGAGTATCCCGCACCAGTGATTACATTACATATATCAATTATTATGATTGGACTTCCCCAATTATTATTATTATTCTGACTCAATAACGTTTTGTAGGAAGAGAAATGCAGATGCACACTCTAAGCACTAAGCCCCCCTTTTTCCACTATATTTGTATATATATTGGCACCCCTTCCATTCACCCTCAGGTGTTTTAATTAGCAAGGTTCCTACATTTCAGATCACACATTGATAAGGCACTATTTAGAGGTAAGTTCTGAATAAATTTCTAGAATGTGATAGTATTAGGAATGTTAGGGACCCGCGATGAAGTCACTTGGCCGCAGTACATGGGCCCACATATTTGCACAAATGTGTGCTGAGAACTTCAATTATACTCCATGTTAATTGTGAGAGTTTATTTACATTATTTTTACTATCAGTGTTCTTGGTGCTTAGAGTGTGCATCTGCATTTCTCTTCCTCCAGCATAGTATTAGAAGCCTCAGCATGATAGCACCTCTTGATATCTTTTGTAATAGGATATGCAATCCAGGTCCCCCCCCCCCCCCTCCCTTTTTCTTAACAATGTTTTGTGTAAGGTTTATTGAAAACCCATTTCTAAGAGAAATAATGGTGGTGCTTCCACTATAATTCAAGTCAGTTTGCTCAGAAGAGAAAGAAAAAGATGAGATGTTTCTCCAGATGTGCACTCTGTTTTCCATATTACGTTATTGAGGGGCCTATTCATGATCACTTATTATAAGTTAAGTGTTAGATATGAACTTTCTAACAGATGAATTGAGGGTCTCAGTGGAAAAGAGGTACATGCCACAAAATTACATTTCTCTAATATAAGTAAATATTTACAGGTCTAAATGCTAAACCTTAGATGGAGATAAAGTGGACAGAGATAAAGTCCCAACCATACTGCTCCTAACTGTCATTTTTCAAACCCAGCCTGTTACATGACAGCTAGCAGCTGATTGGCTGTTACTTTCTTCATCCACTTTATCTCCATACAGGGCTTAGTAAATAGACCCCATTGTTAAATATAATACCAGGGATTCATATTTAGTTACTGGTGAGAAATAGGCACATGCCACTATATTAGAAATTAGTGGAGTAAATGTTAGATGGCAGAAGCTACTTGCATACCCTCCAATATTTCACAGTTTAAAACCGGTGCAATGGGCGTGGCCACATATAAAGGGGCATGGCCATGTGTAAAGGTGGTGTGGCCACAGATGACTGTACACTGGGGTCTAGAAGCAGCAGCCCCTGGCTATTTACAGTTATACTCTGAGTGTGTACACTTTGAAGTTCATCTCTATATATCACTAGGGGCTGGGGGCAGCTGGCACTGGATGGTTACTGATACATAGCAACAATAACCAACCAGCGCCAGCTGCCCCAGCCCCTAGTGATATATAGAGGTGAACTTCAAAGTGTACACACTCACTGTATAAGGCAGTAAATAGTCAGCGCCAGCTCCTCTACACTGGCGCTGAGCACCGCTCAGTGTACACACAGACTGCAGACAGCCACAGAAGGATAGGTAGGAGATGCCTGTCAGTGTCACTGTGCAGCGCTGAGGGAGTCCATGTCACCGCAGCACTGCTAAGAAATCTGTATGCCTTACCAGAGGACCAAGTACAATACGGTACCAAGGTTTTGCTAGCCCAGACCATAAAAAAACGGTACTGTAACGGCTAAAATGGGACAGTTGTAGGCTATGTACTTGATGGCAGCAGAAATCCTAAATCCACGTAGATATATTCAGATGGAGAATCTAAACCTGCCAAAAGGGCAAGTGTCAGATTCGATGACACAACCAATAGTGCATCAAAAGACACACCAAAGTGTGGATGCTGAAAGTGGATGTCTCAATCCTTGCATACTGTATCTGGGCATGGATGTACACCAGAGAAGAACTTAATAGTGGTAGAGACGTGAGCAGCAAAAGATGTAGACACAAACATGGCTGCGCCCAACTTAGAATCAGGTCGGCAGTGTTTGTATATAACAACGTATTTACGGCTCTATTTATAAAAGGTGTGAATGCCCTATATTATCCATGACCTGTGATAGCAGGGCTTTTCCTAGCTTCAGCTGTTAATGTAGCGAATTACTGCTGAGTATAAAACTCTTCTGCAGTCTATTTTTCACAGACGAAAGAGAAAATGCAAGTGCACACTCTAAACAATAAGGACAATGGCAATCAGAATAATTATAATAAACTGTACAGTTTATAACATGGTGTAAAATTAAGGTTCTTAGCATAATTTATGGGCAAATAAAATGGGCCCACCTATCATGGCCAGGTTACCTCATTAGGTGGGTCCTAAGGTTAAAGTCCAGAGCACAGGACCCCCAGGCCAGCACAAACAAACTGACCCAAGGCATCACAGTACTGAAAAGTAGCAGTTTAAGTGTTAAAAGGTATTACATTAATAAGAAGTAGCAGCTCAATACTTACATAGGCAAGAAGTAGTAATTAGCGTGTTAAAAAGTCACATTACTGAAAAGCAGTTTAGGTACTGAAAAGTGTTAGATTAAGGGGTATATGCAATTAGTGGCGAATCGCGGCAAATTATCGGCCGTTTTTCAATTCGACACAATTCGACAGTCTAATTTCGGCAAGTGTGTGCCGAAATTAACCATATGCAATAAAAAACGGATTCGACAGTCCCGCTGCCGAAAAACGGCCGATTTGACGGATTTGTTTTTCCGATTTTTTAAAAACGGGTAAAAACGGGAAAAAACTCGGAAAAAAATGGCGTGGGGTCCCCCCTCCAAAGCATAACCAGCCTCGGGCTCTTCGAGCTGGTCCTGGTTCTAAAAATCCGGGGGGAAAATGGACAGGGGATCCCCCGTATTTTTAAAACCACCACCGGGCTCTGCACCTGGTGCTGGTGCAAAAAATACGGGGGACAAGAAGAGTAGGGGTCCCCCGTATTTTTTACACCAGCATCGGGCTCCACTAGCTGGACAGATAATGCCACAGCCGGGGGTCACTTTTATACAGCGCCCTGCGGCCGTGGCATTAAATATCCAACTAGTCACCCCTGGCCGGGGTACCCTGGGGGAGTGGGGACCCCTTCAATCAAGGGGTCCTGCCCCCAGCCACCCAAGGGCCAGGGGTGAAGCCCGAGGCTGTCCCCCCCATCCAAGGGCTGCGGATGGGAGGCTGATAGCCTTGAGAAAATGTAAAGAATATTGTTTTTTTTCCTGTAGTACTACAAGTCCTAGCAAGCCTCCCCCGCAAGCTGGTACTTGGAGAACCACAAGTACCAGCATGCGGGAGAAAAACGGGCCCGCTGGTACCTGTAGTAGTACTACTGGAAAAAAAATACCCAAATAAAAACAGGAGACACACACCTTGAGAGTAAAACTTTATTGCACACCTGCCGACACACACATACTTACCTATGTTGACCCGCCGACTGCCACGTCTCCTGATCCGACGATCCGGGGTACCTGTGAATCAAATTATACTCACCTCAATCCAGTGTCCAGATATAAACCCTCGTACTTGGCAAAAAAAGAAAACGAACAGCCGAACCAGCGGACTGAAAGGGGTCCCATGTTTACACATGAGACCCCTTTCCCCGAATGTCGGGACATCACGTGACTCCTGTCACCGAGGTCCCTTCAGCCAATCAGGAAGCGCTACTTCGTTGCACTCACCTGATTGGCTGTATGCGCGTGTGACCTCAGACAGCGCATCGCAAAGCCTCTCCATTACTTTCAATGGTGGGAACTTTGCGGGTAGCGGTGGGGTTACCCGCGGTCAGCCGCTGACCGCGGGTGACTTCACCGCTGACGCAAAGTTCCCACCATTGAGTATAATGGAGAGGCTTTGCGAGGCGCTGTCTGACAGCTCAGACGTGCAGCCAATCAGCAGAGTGCCAGGACGTTGCGCTCGCTGATTGGCAGATGGGACCTCGGTGACAGCAGTCACGTGGGGTCCCGGCATTCGGGGAAAGGGGTCTCATGTGTAAACATGGGACCCCTTTCAGTCCGCTGGTTCGGCTGTTCGTTTTCTTTTTTTGCCAAGTACGAGGGTTTATATCTGGACACTGGATTGAGGTGAGTATAATTTGATTCACAGGTACCCCGGATCGTCGGATCAGGAGACGTGGCAGTCGGCGGGTCAACATAGGTAAGTATGTGTGTGTCGGCAGGTGTGCAGTAAAGTTTTACTCTCAAGGTGTGTGTCTCCTGTTTTTATTTGGGTATTTTTTTCCAGTAGTACTACAGGTACCAGCGGGCCCGTTTTTCTCCCGCATGCTGGTACTTGTGGTTCTCCAAGTACCAGCTTGTGTGGGGAGGCTTGCTGGGACTTGTAGTACTACAGGAAAAAACAATATTTTTTACATTTTCTCAAGGCTATCAGCCTCCCATCCGCAGCCCTTGGATGTGGGGGACAGCCTCGGGCTTCACTTCTGGCCCTTGGGTGGCTGGGGGGGGACCCCTTGATTGAAGGGGTCCCCACTCCCCCAGGGTACCCCGGCCAGGGGTGACTAGTTGGATATTTAATGCCACGGCCGCAGGGCGCTGTATAAAAGTGACCCCCGGCTGTGGCATTATCTGTCCAGCTAGTGGAGCCCGATGCTGGTGTAAAAAATACGGGGGACCCCTACTCTTTTTGTCCCCCGTATTTTTTGCACCAGGCACAGAGCCCGGTGCTGGTTTTAAAAATACGGGGGATCCCCTGTCCATTTCCCCCCCGGATTTTTAGAACCAGGACTGGCTCGAAGAGCCCGAGGCTGGTTATGCTTTGGAGGGGGGACCCCACGCCATTTTTTGCCGGGATTTTACCATTCCATCTAAAAAAAAAAAAAAAAAAAAAAAAAATTTTTTTAAATATATAAATAATACTTGTGCCTCCCAAAAAGACAAACCAAGTACCTAATCCCTTCTAATATAAATAGATATGCTATTGCCAATAAAAAAAACACCCAAAAAAACATGTTTTAATTTTTTTTTATTAGATTCACCCACCAAAGTGTGGCGGATTGAAAATGACGAATTTACAGTCTAAAAGCACTGATGTCGAATTTCCAAACTTCAATTGAACATACTTTTGTCGAATTGCCGCATTTGTACCATTGCAGAAAAGTCGAATTTGACAAAGGTCGAATTTCAAAAAGTCGAATTTTGAAAGTCCGTTTTTTTGACGGAAAGTACTGAATTGCATTGTCGATTTTTTTTTTTTTTTTTGGCGAAAAAGTCCAGTTTTTCGACAATTTCGGGAATTCGACCGCAATTGCATATACCCCTAAGTGTTAGAGTAATGATGCCCTGAACAGCCTGACCACATCAACCCAGGGGGCCCACACCACGAACACATTCCTAATACTGACAAATTATATAATTTTATCCAGAATTTACCCTTCACAGTGCTTATTCCAATATGTAATCTGCAAATGAAAGGATGCATGAAATATTAGTATAATCTCTGTGCGTACACTCCAGTTGCCCTAGTTTTTGATGACTAGCGATCTCCTGACCTATGGTCACATAACTACATCCCGTTATGGACATATAGAGAACATATTTTTCTCTTTTTAATGTATATCAAATAAAGCATTTAGTTTTAATAGAACAATATGAAGGCCTGAGTGTGATTGATTGAGTGCGGTTAGGAAGGGGGCAACAAAACACGGCCAACTGGTGAGGTCTGACTTCCGTAGCCCATACATCAGCAATCACAATTTATTGTTTCACAGATCCTGTGATTTTATTCCCAGATATACAGTAGTGTTTCCCCAACCCATCTAACTTTGCCCATACATTACAGATATGTTTCAATGATTAGTAGATCATTTTTAGTTAAGCTGATCTGCCAATATTAAAAGACTCATCAGTTTACTAGAAACAGTGTGCAGATCTGCTGATTGTTACCCATACACTAGCAATCTACAGTTCCAATTGATCTATGAAATTAAACATGTTCACAAACCTAATTTAACAATCCCAACTGATTTGTGGCCGAAATCTGTGATCTGTGAACCCCATAGAGTAAATTGCAGATTTTCTGACACAATCATCTGCAAAACGTCAGATTGTCCCAATTGATTGCTGATGTATGGACACCTTAACTGATCTACAGCTTTTTTTTGCAAACAAATTTGGCAGTTTGCTAAACCTGTAAGTAGAAGATTATTTAAAAAAATAAAACATACTAATTCTGAGGGTTACAATGTTGTTATCTGTGCCTTTTGAAATACAGTATCAAACCAAATTCTTCATTTTGGAATTCTTTATATGGTCATCTTTGTATCCCTGGGAACAAAATCTTGAAGATCATTTTTGCTGTTTTAGGAAGAGAGAGCAACAGGAGTTTAAACTAGGATGACAAGTAACAATATGTGTTCCACCATGACTTTCTCTAAGATCTTGGAGATGAAAGGAAACATGCAGTAACTTGAAAGTAAATTCACATGAAGGCTTGGATTTTCAGAGTGAAAGTGCTAAGACAGCTGTTTCTGGACGGAAGGAAATCTCCCTATAGGGAGCAAGTTAATTGAATGGGAATTTCTGAGGCACCCTTAAATCTTGGATTGTCAAAAAAAAAAAAAAAGTTCTAACAAAGACATTCACTCTTTATCAGAGGCATAACTAGGGTTTTCGGAGCCCAGGGCAAGATGAAGAGTGCCCCCCCCCCCAAATAATAAATAAAAATAAAATGAAATAAAAAAACTATGTATGCATGTGTCCCAAAAAATGGGCGTGGTCACGCTCCAGAAGGGGCGTAGCCACCAGTGTCGTGTGGTGGGGTGAGGCAGAGCCTTTCCTGTCATACTAACATTTGTGCCAGAGTTTTGACTGTATAAAGTATATGATTACAAAGAATATGTTTGAAATATCTTCTTTGCATTATTCTAATCATTTTTATAGACAAAACTCTGAAGTAAAAATTCTATGGCACACCTGCTTATCTTTTCCACACATCTTTGATCAAAACTCACCAAATTTCAAGGCATTTATACTGCTCACCTGTGTATAATGCCCAGATATACCCTTTGGCTCAAATATTGCGTATAAATCTGGGTCTGGTGCTAGCCAGTGCCTCGTGAGCCATTAGCTCACCGCACGTCCCTGGTAGCCACATACCAGAAGGGGCATGGCTACTGAAAATGGGTTGTGCCAACATGACTATCACCCCCCTCCTGTGTCGCCTCTCAGCACTCTATCACCTACCCCTTGTGACGTCTCTCAGCACACCTTCATTCAATTTTTGAACATTACGGCAGTAGAGTCCCCTATTTACACCATACGCAGGCAGAGTCCCCTTTTTACACAGTACGCAGGCAGAGTCCCCTTTTTACACAGTACGCAGGCAGAGTCCCCTCTTTACACCGTACGCAGGCAGAGTCCCCTTTTTGCACCGTACGCAGGCAGAGTCCCCTTTTTACACCGTACGCAGGCAGAGTCCCCTTTTTACACAGTACGTAGGCAGAGTCCCCTTTTTACACAATACGCAGGCAGAGTCCCTTTTTTACACAGTACGCAGGCAGAGTCCCCTTTTTACACAGTACACACAGTGCCAGATACACATTGCCCCACAGTGCCAGATACACATTGCCCCACAGTGCCAGATACACATTGCCCCACAGTGTCAGATACACATTGCCCCACACAGTGCCAGATACACATTGCCCCACACAGTGCCATCTACACATTGCCCTACACAGTGCCAGATACACATTGCCCCACACAGTGACAGATACACATTGCCCCACACAGTGACAGATACACATTGCCCCACACAGTGACAGATACACATTGCTCCACACAGTGAGTCAGATACACATTGCTCCACACAGTGACAGCTACACATTGCCTTCACACAGTGAAAGATCATATAGCCCCAAGCCAGCTCCCCCCTCACCCGCTCACCCGTTCAGTCACAGCTGCCTCTGCTATGTGAGGGGAGGAGAGCGCAGCGCCTCTCCTGCCCCTCAATGCTGCTCCATGAAGTCCGACTCCGGTCTCCGGCGGCAGGTATCTTGGCATCGGTTCATTGGCCAATCAGAGCTCGTGGACCGGCAGCCAATCAAGAGCCGGTCTGCGAGCTCTGAATGGCTAACAAACAAAACGGAGACCAGACACAGCACATTGGTGGGCAGGAGAGGCTCTGTGCACTCCTCCCCTCACATAGCAGTGGGATGGGGGACGGCCCGAGCCGTGGACAGGCAGAGCAATAGTGGGGGCGAGTGGGCATGATGCCCTTGCCAGTGCCGGCGCCCCCCACTGCTGGGCCTGCCAAGGCGCCCAGGGCACGTGCCCTGCTCGACCTGGAGCAGGTTTTCATCCAGTATGTCTGTGTACATTGCTTCATTCATCTTTCCTCTATCCTAACTAGTATCCCAGTTCCTGCTGCTGAAAAACATCCCTACAGCATGTTGCTGCCACCACCATACTTTACTGTAGGGATGGTATTGGCCTGGTGATGAGCGGAGCCTGGTTTCCTCTAAACATGACGCCTGGCATTCACGCCAAAGAGTTCAATCTTTGTCTCATCAGACCAGAGAATTTTTTTTCTCATGGTCTGAGAGTCCTTCAGGTGCATTTTGGCAAACTCCATGTGGGCTGCCATGTGCTTTTTACTAAGGAGTGGCTTCCGTCTGGCCACTTCACCATACAGGCATGATTGGTGGATTGCTGCAGAGATGGTTGTCCTTCTGGAAGGTACCTGCTCTCTCCACAGAGGAACGCTGCAACTCTGACAGAGTGACCATCAGGTTCTTGGTCACCTCCCTGACTAGGGCTTTTCTCCCACGATCGCTCAGTTTAGACAGCCAGCCTGTCACACATCAGAGGCGGCGTTTGCCGCGCTTACCCCTGCGTGTCTGCTGGTCGGTGTTGCGGACTTTGCCTTCGGTGGGCCACGGGCTCCGGCGTCTGGCTGGCGCGGCTCCCGGCGCCGCCATGACACCGGGATCACGTGGACCGGGGGCAGGTGACATCATCAGACTGCTCCGCCAATCCAGCGCTGGCGGGAGATTCAAAGTCAGATGCCGGACAGAGCTTCAGTGCCTGAGTATCGTCTTTCCCTGACGTAGATGCCAGTGCTCTTGTTCCCGGCAAGGATCTCTGCATTTCCAGCTGCCAGTTCGCTGCACCGGTTCCAGTGTATTCAGCGGCCGGTATATCTCTCTGCGTTCCAGTCACCAGTGCTCCTAGGAATCAGCGTGGCTGCGGGCCTAAACCATCGTTCTCAAATTCTACAAACCAACAGCGTCTAAAACCCCTGCACTTCAGTTCCTCACATCATCAGCGTCTCAGTCTCCGTTCTCAAGTTCTACAAATCAACAGCGTCTAAAACCCCTGCACTTCAGTTCCTCACATCATCAGCGTCTCAGTCTCCATTCTCAAGTTCTACAAATCAAAAGCGTCTAAAACCCCTGCACTTCAGTTCCTCACATCATCAGCGTCTCAGTCTCCGTTCTCAAGTTCTACAAATCAACAGCGTCTAAAATCCCTGCACTTCAGTTCCTCACATCACCAGCGTCTCAGTCACCGTTCACAAGTCCCACAAATCAAACAGCGTCTTGGACCCTTGCACTTCAGTTCTTCACATCATCAGCGTCTCTGTCACCGCTCACAAGTTCTTCAACCATCTGTGCTATTAACCATCAATTATAAGTTCCACAAGTTATCAGTGACTTTTAAACATCACCCACAGTTTCTCAATTACCAGCATCTCTAATACTGCTCACAAAACCCTTCAGTGGGTCTGGACATTTCCCTCATTTATTCATTTTTGGCATTTGACTTTAAGTTGTTTTCCTCTGCAATAAATCTCTTTAATATTTAATCAAACTTCACTGTCAGCGTTCTGTATGAGGAAATCCTATATTAGGCCTCCCCTTTTCCAGCTCAGTTGTGGTTCCTCTTCCCAACCATCGGAAGAATCCCCGAGTTCACAACACCCTCAGTCTAGGCCAGTGACAGTATACTCAGGCCACATGGACCCGGGGAATCGGAACCCAGAGGCAAGAGCCATGCAGGACCTAGTTTCCCGAGTACAGAGTCAGGAAGCAGCACAGAATCAGGTGATGCATTATCTCCAGGAGTTATCTGGCCGGCTGGATCAAATCCAGACTTCGCTGGCTTCAGTGGTTCCAGCTCCAGTTCCAGTATCCGCTCCAGTGGTTGTCTCTGGCAATGTTTCCTCCTTGTCTGGAACCAGGTCACGCCTTCAGCTTCCCACTCCTCCTCGTTATAACGGGAATCCAAAAAATTGCCGTGGATTCCTCAATCAGTGTGAGGTACATTTCAAACTTCTCTCACACAACTTCCCTACTGATCGGTCCAAAGTGGCATACATTATCTCGTTGCTTGAGGGTTCAGCGTTGGAGTGGGTGTCACCGTTGTGAGAGCGATCAGATCCGTTAGTTTCTAGTTATACCAACTTCTTGGCGTCATTCCGAAGGATCTTTGATGAGCCTGGCAGGACGACTGCTGCCTCAGCTGACTTGCTCCGAGTTCGACAAGGCTCTCGTACAGTAGGACAGTATGTAATTCACTTTCAAACTATAGCTTCTGAACTGAGCTGGAATAATGATGCCCTTCGGGCTGCTTTTTGGAACGGGCTCTCGGATCGTTTAAAAGACGAGTTGATTATTAGAGATCTGCCAGATTCCTTGGATCAGTTGATCTCACTCTGTGTAAAGGTGGATCTTCGTATGCAGGAACGAGGTGGTGAACGTAGTCGGTCTGACCGGTTGAGACTCTGATCTCTTCCTTCTAAGCAGACAGTTAATTCCAGTCCATATGAACCCATGCAGATTAATCGGTCTCGGCTGTACCCAGAAGAGCGTCAGCGTCGGCGTGAGGGTAGACTTTGCCTCTACTGTGGAGCCGCGGATCATTTCCTCAAGTCTTGCAAGTCTCGCCCGGGAAATGGGCAGTCCTAGCTTGTTCTGGAGAAGTCAAGCTAGGGGTTGTTTATCAATCTTCTCCGGCAGTGGACTGTCTGCTTTCTGTATCTCTGTTTTCTGAGTCTGAAGTCAAAACCGTTAAGACACTGTTGGACTCAGGAGCTGCGGGGAATTTTATTTCCCTTTCCTGTGCCCAGAATCTGGATTTGAAGTTACAGTCTGTCGAACGAACTATTACGATAACTGCTATTAATGGTACCCAAATTCCTAATGCTCTGATTACAAGTCATACTATGCCAATCAAGCTGCAAGTGGGAGCTTTGCACCAAGAACATCTGGAGTTCCTCGTGATTCAGGAGATGTCTCACGATCTCGTCCTTGGTCTTCCCTGGCTCAAGCTTCACAACCCTCACGTCGACTGGAGGTCGACACAGATAATTTCTTGGAGTCCATTCTGTCACTCGAATTGTCTTACTCCTGTCTACCCACTTCGTGCATCGTCTAAGTCGGACGTAGAGCTTATTCCAGAGGCTTATCGGGAGTTTACAGATGTCTTCTCGGAACAGGCGGCCGATAAGTTATCACCGCATAGACCCTGGGACTGTCCTATTGAGCTCATTCCGGGGGAAATGCCACCTCGAGGTCGTACCTATCCTTTGTCAGTACCTGAGACTCAAGCCATGTCAGAATATATCAAGTCTAATCTGCAGAAGGGATTCATCCGCCCCTCTACTTCCCCAGCGGGAGCAGGCTTCTTCTTTGTGAAGAAAAAAGATGTAGGCCTGAGGCCATGTATCGATTATCGTGGTCTAAATGAAGTCACCATTAAGAACAAGTATCCTCTGCCGCTCATCACGGAGCTTTTCGATAGAGTTCGCGGAGCTCGAGTCTTCACTAAGCTCGATTTAAGGGGAGCTTATAACTTGATACGTATCCGACAAGGGGACGAATGGAAGATGGCCTTCAATACTAGGGACGGGCATTATGAGTACCTGGTAATGGCGTTTGGCCTCAGCAACACCCCCGTCGTCTTCCAGGGATTCATTAATAAAGTCTTTCGGGACATGTTATACCTAAATGTGGTGGTATATTTGGACGACATCCTGATATTTTCGAAGAATCTCTCGGAGCACAGAATACAAGTTAAGGAGGTACTCCTTCGGTTGCGAGAGAACCATCTTTATGGCAGATTTCCAAGTGCACCTTTGAGGTCCCATCTATTCCATTTCTGGGCTACATTATTTCAGGTACGGAGTTGCGTATGGATCCGGAGAAACTTTCTGCTATTCGGGACTGGACTCAGCCTCTTTCCCTGAAAGCAGTGCAACGGTTTCTAGGGTTCGCAAATTACTACCGGAAATTCATAAGGGGTTTCTCTACTATTGTGGCGCCTATTACTGCCCTAACCAAGAAAGGGGCTGACCCAAGCCATTGGTCCTCTGAAGCTGTAGCAGCGTTCGCTCAGTTGAAGGCAGCCTTTATGACCGCTCCGGTACTTCAGCAGCCAGACTTTCTAAAACCATTATTTCTGGAGGTTGATGCTTCTACGGTAGGCATAGGCAGGGCCGTTTCTTGGGGCAGGCGAGCAGTGCAACCGCACTGGGCGCCTGCCAGGGCACTAACTGTGGCTCCCTGCTTCCCCCTTCTATTTCTCCCCGAGTAACCCGCTCGGGGGGAGGAGTTTCACGGAATGACGCAGTTGCGTCGTTACGTCACGATGCAACCCCGTCACTCCGCGAAACTCCCCCCCCCCCCGAGCGGAGTACAGAGGGGGATCCAAGTTAGGAAGAGGGAAAGGCCGGCGCGAGGAGCGACTGGTGAGGCGGGCCGAAGAGCGGTAATCGCCTCTGTAAGTATTCTCTCTCTCTCTCAATGTGTAAAATGGGGACACCTGCCATAATGTGTGAAATGGGGACTCTTGCCTGCCGTAGTGTGGGGATTTAATGTATCAAGGGCATTGCGGTGTGTGGCATAATATGGTGCAGGGGGCATTACTGTGTGGGGCTTAATATGGTAGAATTTTTTTTTCCTGTGGTGGTCAAAAACTGGATTGTGAGGTAGTCTTTTCAGACGAGGCCATGCCCATTTAAATGAGGCCACACCCATTTAGATGAGGCCACGACCCCTTGCCGGGTGCGCGCACAAGTTGTTTTTTATCTGTCACGATCCGGGTATCTGGACGCCATTACCTGCCTTTCAGATGTCTCCTGAGGCTCGCTCAGCGTTCCAAGGCCGGATCTCATCTGTGTCCACATACTGCACATGCCTCCTGTCACGCTGAGATGCTGTCACAGTTGCGCCATGTTTGAATCCTGCATGGCGTCTCCCGTTCTCCGCGGCCTCCGCCGCCGCTCCTGTGTTATAGGTGCAGGTTGTCAGTGTGGTGTTCCATACCTGCCGCGGCCTCCGTTGTCATCCACGAGTCTCAGCATACATTTGTCAGTCTGGCGTCTCCTGTCCTCTGTGGCCGGCGCCGCCATTACAGTTATGTTTCCACATGGTTTCCCAAGCCAGTATTCCCTCCAAGTTCTAACATGGGCGCAGCCATGTTGGATCTAATCACGTCTAAGTTCCTCCAATCCACTGCCTCTGGAAATCTGCATAATTGCCCAGCCAATGCCTGCATTGCTGCATGTATAAGTATCCTGTGTCTGGGCCAGGAAATTGTCAGTGCTTTGTTTGTCATACCTTGTTCCAGTCTCTCTCCTGTGGTTGTGTTTCCAGGTTCCAGCTCCTGTCTCCAGCATCCACCAAAGAGATCCGCACCTGCCTACCATCCTGCTGTGCAGCCTGACTCTGCAGTCCTCCGTGGCTGATCCAGCTTCCAGCTATTTCATCTGCTTCCAGCAGTATCCACTACCACCAGTAATCACCCTTCAATTCCTCTGTTTCCACGCTCCCTAGCATCTTACTATATCCACTCCGTGTTTCATCACCTGGCTGGTTCCACCCAGCATTCATTCAGTGACTTTATCATCTGGCTGATTCCATTCCGCATCCACTCCGTGTCTTACCACCTGGCTGGTTCCATCCAGCAATTACAACAGCTGATTCAAGTTACCAACTTCATCTGTTCCATCTACTGGCATGTTCCTTGGATATCTTCACTACTACAGCCAGGCCTGGTAAGGTTATTCCATCTAAGGACTGTAACAGCTGTTCTTACCTACCAGTGTCCTGTGTAACCATTTCATGGTCAGAGTGCTCCAGGAATCATATTATTTATCATTGCCATTATTTACCTTGAATGCTATTTGTTTACATGGAGTCTGTTAATAAACTTTTATTTTGACTTTTACCTGGTTGTCATGGTCACACCTTCGGGTTTCCTTTTAACACTGACATGTCCAGGGGTCTGATTAAACCTCCCCGGTTTAAGTTCCTCTCAGCCCCTA
This sequence comes from Pseudophryne corroboree, assembly GCF_028390025.1. NCBI lineage: Eukaryota > Metazoa > Chordata > Amphibia > Anura > Myobatrachidae > Pseudophryne > Pseudophryne corroboree. The sequence goes on along the minus strand of NC_086447.1, from coordinate 546,782,412 downwards.
CAACTGAGGCTTTCTCCTGTCAGCCAAAACCCTCAGTTGTGACATTATCTAGGTGTGGGGGAGGGGGGGCACTATTTATGTCATGGGGGGCGCATTTTTAAATCTCGCACTGGGAGCCAAATTGGCTAGAAACAGCCCTGGGCATAGGTGCCGTACTTTCGCAGTACGCTCCAGATGGGAAGTTACATCCATGTTGTTTCCATTCTCGCAAGTTCTCCCCTGCTGAATTAAATTACACCATTGGAGATAAAGAGCTGTTGGCAATTAAATCTGCCTTAGAAGAATGGAGATATCTTTTGGAAGGTGCTAAACACCTAATTACAATTTTCACGGATCACAAGAATTTACTGTATCTCAAGACGGCCCAGTGCTTGAATCCCCGTCAAGCAAGATGGGCACTCTTCTTTGCTCGATTTTCGTTTGTCATTAAGTACCGGGCTGGAACTCTTAACACCAAGGCGGATGCCCTATCCCGTGTTACAAGTCTTGAATCCGGTTGCCTGCAAATTGGGATTGCCTTACCATCTCCGGATACCAAATTCCTTCCATGTCTCTCTTCTTCGCCCTCTTGTTTTGAACCGATTTCATTCCAAGTCCCCAAGGCCAACCTCTGCAGAGGCTGAAGAGGATACGGACTTTGAGATCAAAGCCATTCTTGATTCTCGCTATCTCCACAAGAATCTACAGTATTTGGTGGAATGGAAAGGTTGTGGCCCCGAGGAAAGGAGCTGGGTCAAAGCTACTGAAGTTACGGCTCCCCGACTGGTGCGGATGTTCCATTCCAGACATCCAACAAAACCTGGAAAGTGTCCAGGGGCCACTCCTGGAGGAGGGGGTACTGTCACACATCAGAGGCGGCGTTCGCCGCGCTTACCCCTGCGTGTCTGCTGGTCGGTGTTGCGGCCTTTGCCTTCGGTGGGCCACGGGCTCCGGCGTCTGGCTGGCATGGCTCCCGGCGGTTCTCCGGGGCATGGGCGCCGCCATGACACCTGGCATCACGTGGATGGGGGGCAGGTGACATCATCAGACTGCTCCGCCAATCTAGCGCTGGCGGGAGATTCAAAGTCAGATGCCGGACAGAGCTTCAGTGCCTGAGTATTGTCTTTCCCTGACGTAGATGCCAGTGCTCTTGTTCCCGGCAAGGATCTCTGCAGTTGTACTCCAGTGTCTCCGGCATTTCCAGCTGCCAGTTCGCTGCACCGGTTCCAGTGTATTTAGCGGCCGGTATATCTCTCTGCGTTCCAGTCACCAGTGCTCCTAGGAATCAGCGTGGCTGCGGGCCTAAACCATCGTTCTCAAATTCTACAAACCAACAGCGTCTAAAACCCCTGCACTTCAGTTCCTCACATCATCAGCGTCTCAGTCTCCGTTCTCAAGTTCTACAAATCAACAGCGTCTAAAACCCCTGCACTTCAGTTCCTCACATCATCAGCGTCTCAGTCTCCGTTCTCAAGTTCTACAAATCAACAGCGTCTAAAACCCCTGCACTTCAGTTCCTCACATCATCAGCGTCTCAGTCTCCGTTCTCAAGTTCTACAAATCAACAGCGTCTAAAACCCCTGCACTTCAGTTCCTCACATCACCTGCGTCTCAGTCACCGTTCACAAGTCCCACAAATCAAACAGCGTCTTGGACTCTTGCACTTCAGTTCTTCACATCATCAGCATCTCTGTCACCGCTCACAAGTTCTTCAACCATCTGTGCTATTAACCATCAATTATAAGTTCCACAAGTTATCAGTGACTTTTAAACATCACCCACAGTTTCTTCAATTACCAGCATCTCTAATACTGCTCACAAAACCCTTCAGTGGGTCTGGACATTTCCCTCATTTATTCCTTTTTGGCATTTGACTTTAAGTTGTTTTCCTCTGCAATAAATCTCTTTAATATTTCATCAAACTTCACTGTCAGCGTTCTGTATGAGGAAATCCTATATTAGGCCTCCCCTTTTCCAGCTCAGTTGTGGTTCCTCTTCCCAACCATCGGAAGAATCCCCGAGTTCACAACACCCTCAGTCTAGGCCATTGACACAGCCAGCTCTAGGAAAAGTCCTGATGGTTCCCGACTTCTTCCATTTACGGATGATGGAGGTCACTGTGCTCATTGGGACCTTCAATGCAGCAGATATTTTTCTGTACCCTTCCCCAGATTTGTGCCTTGAGACAATCCTGTCTTGGAGGTCTACAGACAATTCCTAAGACTTCATGCTTGGTTTGTGCTCAGACATGCACTGTCAAGTGTGGGACCTTATAAAGACAGGTGTGTGCCTTTCCAAATCATGTCTAATCAATTGAATTTACCACAGGTGGACTCCAATTAAGCTGTAGGAACATCTCAAGGATGATCAGTGGAAACAGGATGCATCTGAGCTCAATTTTGAGCTTCATGGCAAATGCTGTGAATACTTATGTATGTGTGATTTCTTAGTTTTTTATTTTTAATAAATTTGGAAAAATCTCAAAAACAAAATGTTACGTTGTCATTATGGGAAATTGTGTGTAGAATTTTGAGGGCAAAAATGAATTTATTCCATTTTGGAATAAGGCTGTAGCATTATAAAATGTTGAAAAAGTGAAGTGCTGTGAATACCTTCTGGATGCACTGTACAGTGTCTGTGTGTGTATGTGTATATGTATATATATATATATATATATATATATATATTCTTAAATATAAAGTAACATTAATTTAAGCAAATGTATTTTAACCTTATGATTTATGATATTTATACTTAAGCTATGCAATTTTGATATGAAAACTGCAATATGCAATATATCATAAACACGACTGCAGCCTAGTGTACAGCAACAGCGATTTCATAAAAATCAAAAGCGATCAGCAGCTGCTTTTTGCTAAATAATACTGAATAATCTTATGTATGAAGGGACATTGTTTATGGCAAAATCCTTTTTACCAATTGTTGGCTGCTTTTTTTTAAGCTATGTTCAGATGATGCCATGTATTTTGATGTGGAGACTTTTAATATTTCCATCACCTCATAGATATTATTTTCTTAACTCTTGCTACAGCAGCAGAATTCTTTGCCATTCTGAATGACCCCATATTCTAGTTATTGTATAGCTACCATAACATTTCAGTGCAAATCTAATATCCATCTTGGTGTATCTGGGAAGGAGGGGGGGGGGGGGGCATGACCAGGTTCGTGTAGCATAGGTGTAGTTTATCCTCCTCAGTGTATCCACATTTCCTTATTTTATATATCTCTACTAGGATTATTTTACAGATGGAAAGAGAGCCCTCCACAAAGACCCACAACAGAACTTTGAACTTGAATATGCAATAGAAAACGGCACACACACAACGTTAAAGTTTAGCAGACCATTTCAAACATGTGACCTTCATGATAGGAATATAACGGTAAGTTACAATAATATTTATATTAAAACCATAACTTGGGATAATAATTACATTTTCACTTTGTGCTGTTTCAGGAAAGTACAGTACGAGTAATTTGGGCATACCATGCTAATGACATTGATGGCACTGGACCAACATACCATGGATCAAATCGTGGTCAGAAGAGCTTACGCTTACTAAATCCAAAAAAAAATAATTTTATATCTGCAGAAACGTCATCTTTCAATTTCACAAATCTGGACGTAAGTTTCAATTTTGATTATAGAGATTTCAACATATAAACAACCATTTTTAAATTGTGAAGATTTAATAATTAAGGGATCTGTTTCTGAAGTTTACAAAAGCCCTTTCTCTTAGTTGGCAGATTGGCTTTTCTCTACTTCTCTCCCCACCTGGTGAAACTATTTTGTGGATGAGGTGCACTACTGTGCAGCGGCACTTGCACATTTTAACCTAACTGTATGCTTGGAACAATCAACTTACCATTTATCTAGCACCGTATAGAAGATATAAGCTAGCATCTGATTGGTTGCTATGAGCAACATCTCCACTACTATAAACTCGCACATTTGTAAATATACCAGTACGTCTTACAATGTAATTCAAAGACATGACCTGTGGGCAGCAGAATTATTGGGGGTGCTTGATCACCCACCGTATCCACTGAGATGGCTTCTATGGAGTTATAAAGATGATTAGTCACAAAATACAGCATGAGCAATGTTTTCTATCACTTTGCATTTCTAGCCCCAAACCATAACTAGGTTTTAAAGAAGTTCAAAACTTGAAGCTTTTCATATATTTTTTTTCAAGACAGGTTCCTATTCCAAATAAAGATACTACATACTGGTGTCAGATGTTTAAGATGCCAGTACTGGACAAGAAGCATCACATTATTAAGGTATGTAGTATATTTCCAGTGGCAAACGCAGGATTTGCATGGGGGGGTTTCCAGAACTGGGTGGAGCCAAGCACGGGGGTGGGGACTGAGGTGACCCAGTATATGCTGGGTCCGTAAAACTAGTGTGTCTGTGTGTATATATATATACATACCTCCCAACTTTTAATATCTGGAAGGTGGGACAAACGCGCGGCTTTGCTGCGGAAAAGGGGTGTGGCCTAAGAAAAGGGGCGTGACTTCTCGGAGGACCCGCGATCGCGAGCCACGCCCCCATTTTCATCACTAAGGGGGCATGCCCAGCGCTCTGTGAGCCGCTGTGAGCCGCTGGCATGCCCCCTCTCCCTCTGACTCCAGTGGATAGATGCTGTGCGCATGCGCACAGCGTCTATTCACCACTGCTCTGCTAAGCAGGGCAGTGAGAGACAGAGCCTCCCAACTGCCACCCCCCACCGCGGGACACTGCGGCCCGCGGGTGGGACAGCGGGACAGTCCCCAAAAAATGGGACTGTCCCGCGAAAATTGGGAGAGTTGGGAGGTATGCATCTATCTATCTATCTATCTATCTATCTATCTATCTATCTATCTACACACACATATATATACTGTATATATACACACACACACATATATATATATATATATATATATACATACAATACATATATACATATACACATAGCATATTAAACATGCATACATATATATATATACATACAGTACACGTATATACGCATGTGTATATATATCATATGTGTGTGTGTTTATATGTATGTATATACATGTGTGTATATATGTATGCACATGGATATATATGTACTATAATTAAAATAAAGTAAACTTTTATTAAGCACTTACAAGTGCCACCAGGAAGACAGCAGGCTTCAGAGGACGCTAGACAGCCATTAATAATACTCATGCAGCTAAAAAAAAATAATGTGTTTTTCTGGGTGCCCGGAAACCCCCCCTGGGTGCGCCACTGATTTCTAGACAGAGTTTATCTTTGCCAGTATAGGTAATGTATATCATATTCTTTCATCTACTGTCTGCTTAACAGACTTTCAGGGGTCAATTTGCTAAGCATTGTGTTCTAAATCCGAGCAAATCCAAACAAGTTGATGCCTGAAATATAAAAAAGGAAACAAAACTAATAAAATCATTACTCTTTTATATTTCAGACATAAACATAGGTTTCCATGCATAAACCAAGCATACACAGTAGTGCTGCAGGGTCCTGTAGCAGAGGCTATGTGGTCACATTAAAGTTTACTTTGCTTCTAACCAGGGGTTAAAATGAGCCGGAACGGGGTGGAACTGCGTTCCGTCAGTTCCACTTGGACGTTCTGCCGCAGGGAGATGCCGTCCGCCCGCTGAGATTGTTTTACCAGTGGGCCCTCGGCTCTCTCTGCACAGCAGAAGCAGGCGGCAGGAGCTCACTATGAGCTCCGGCTTCCGGCTCCCTGCTCTGTCAGTGTGCGCTATGGGAGAGACGTCATGACGTCTCTCTCATAGTGCTGAGGAGCGGACGCCAGGAGGACTGCTGCAGTCGGACGTGGGAGCGGGACTTAGTAAGTAGGGTGCTAACTACTGGGGGCAAACTACAAGGGGGCTACCTACTGGACAAAAAACAAAGGGCAAGCTAATGGGGGCAAAATACAAGGGGGCTAACTACTGGGGGCAAACTACGGGGGGGCCAACTACCTCCGGGCAAACTACAATGGGGCAAGCTACTGGGGGCAAACTACAAGGGGGAAAACTACTGGGGCCAAACTACAGGGGCTCATTACTACTGGGACATAATTACAGGGGCTCATTACTACTGGGGCATAACTACAGGGGCATTACTACTTGGGGGTAAACTACTGGGGACATAACTACAGGGGCTAAACTACATGGGGCATTACTACTTTGGTGCTAAACTACAGGGGGGCTAAACTACAAGGGGGCAAACTACAGGGGGGCATTACTACTGGGGGCAAACTAATTGGGGGCAAAGTACATGGGGCTAAACTACAGGGGCTAACTACAAGGGGGCAAGCTACTGGGGGCAAACTACAAGGGGGCAAACTACAGGGGCGCATTTACTACTGGAGGCATAACTACAGGGGCTAAACTATTGGGGGCTAAACTACAGGGGCTGAACTACTGGGGCATTACTACTGGAGGCTAAACTACATGGGGCAAACTACATGAGGACTAAACTACAGGGGCTAAACTACTGGGGGCATTACCACTAGGAGGCTAAACTAAAGTGGGGGTAAACTACTGGAGTCATAACTGCAGGGGCATTACCACTGGGGCTAAACTACTGGGGGCATAACTACTGGGGCTAAATGACTGGGGGCATTACTACAGGCAACATTACTACTGGGGGCAATACTATACAGGGGCATTACCATTAAGGGCATTACTAATGAGGGCACTACTAATGAGGGCATTGTAAAGGGGGCACTTCATAAGGGGCATCACTCCTGGGGACATAAGGGGCACTACTACTGGGGGCATTGTATAAGGGGCACCACTACTATGGGCTCTATATAAGGGGCACTACCACTGTGGGCACTACCAGTACAGTGGACATTGCACAAGGAGCACTACTACTGTGGGCATAGTAAGAGGGGCGCTACTGCTGTGGGCATTGTGTTTTACAGGGTGCTACTACTGTGGACATTATGTGTATTAGGGGTGCTACTACTGTGGGCATTATTACTATTGTGTGACCACGCCCCTTTCTTTTTGACACCACACCCCTTTTGCTCACGCAATACCTTTATTGCATGGGCGTCAGGGGGAGGTGGGATGAGTTCCACCACCTCTCTAGGACCACTTTAAGCACTGCTTCTAACACATCACAGCTATATGCTTCTTTTGGAATCCCTGTCCCTATGTGTTTTTCTTAATACATTAGGGCAGTGGTTCTCAAACTTGGTCCTCAGGACCCCACACAGTGCATGTTTTGCAGGTAACCCAGCAGGTGCACAGGTGTATTAATTACTCACTGACACATTTTAAAAGGTCCACAGGTGGAGCTAATTATTTCACTTGTGATTCTGTGAGGAGACCTGCAAAACATGCACCGTGTGGGGTCCTGAGGACCGAGTTTGAGAACCTGTGCATTAGGGTATTATAACATTTCTTATTTCTGCAATACCTCTGTGACTGTTTGTTATTACCCAATTTTGTTATATCATTGTTATTTCCACTTGTAAAGCGCAACGGAATTTGCTGCGCTATATAAGAATCTGTTAATAAATAATATTAAATAAATAATAAATAATGAATAAATATTACCCATAGACTTTGACCTGCAGTAATAATGCTGGATTCTCATTAAACCTACCTCTTGCCAACATATGTACAGTAGGTTTCTTTCTACATGGAAGTAATACACCAGGATGCCATTTTAAAGTCTATAGGGTCTATCTACTAAGCCGTGAATGGAGATAAAGCACCAGCCATTCTGCTCCTGTAATTTTTTTTAAACCAGCCTGTGACATGGTAGTTAGGAGCTGATTGGCTGGTACTTTATCTCTGTCATTTTATCTTCTTCCAAAGCTTAGTAAATAGACCCCCATGTGGTCTATTCATGAAGCAGTGAAAAGTGTGGAGAGGTGAACCAGTGGAGAAGTTGCCCATGGCAACCCACCAGCATTGAAGTAACATTTATAATTTGCATACTATGCAATTGTACTGAGCAGCTGATTGGTTGCCATGGGAAACTTCTCCACAGACACCACAATTTTCACTGCTCATGAATAGACCCCACTTTCTGGTGAACTGTTAAAGGTACTGTACACTAATTGTGCAGCATAAATTATGGATCCTAGGGAAACACTGTTCTGGTAGAAGAATTCATTAGTAATGCCAAAGTCTCTATACATACAAATGTCAAACAGACCTCAATTCAACAGTGTTATTGACAGTGTGCAGAAGAGACAGTCTGGCCATGAGCACCTAATAAAAGCCAATGGATGACAGTAACAATGCATTCTTTTATTCTATGTCCTTAACTGACACACTTGTTCTGAGCAAATTGCATCATAGACATGGAAACAAGAAAGGAATTGTCATGTCGACTGTATGATTTGTTATTAGCCAACAATGTCATGACGTGATACATCGAAACATCTTTTCTCTACTCTAATTAATCTCACTTTCAGCATGTCTTATGTGTAATATATTTATATATTTGTGTACAAACATATCTAAGCCCTGTCCTGGCACATTATTTATATTTTATCCCAAAAATGTATCCAAATTCTTAAATTAGTAAAGCCAATAGCAGTATTTCAATTTGTGGCAATCCATTGGAAATTTCCTAGGTACCATCTCTTAACCCCTTTGTTGCATATAAATTGGAAAGAGATGAGACCCCTCTTTCAAATAATACTGCATGTCCAGTTCCTCGTTATTTTCTGCTGGTCCCTTGTGATCACCAGGCAATGGGCCTGATTCAGCAATGGATGCAATTCCAATGTTTTTGCAATTGACCAATGTTGTGTCCATCATGCATCTGTCTGAGTCACACTGTGCATGTGCCGCAATGGTCTTGCGATGGGCATCATGGGGTGGATTAAGGGCCCAATTCAGACTTGGACGCAGCCACGCCGTCGCTCGCAGCGGCCCCATCCAGGTGGTCTGTGTACGCGCACCAGCTGCTGTATGCGTGCACCACCTTACACGTTGCGGCCGCAATGTGATTGACAGTGGCAGCAGTTGGGGAGGCGTCATTGTGGCGTAGGGCGGGGCAGGGCATTTCAAATGGGGGCAGGCCGGAATCGTTTTCAGGGCTGCGTGATGTCCCACGCAGCCGCTTCGGAAAATAAATGCCCACCAACTACCTGACAGCGCAGCTAGGCTACTCTGTCAGCGGTCACCTTAGTTCTGATCGGCCTACATTGGGAGGCAGTCGCACACATGCTGGGCAGCCTTTCCCTGTGCTGAGCGGCCCCCAGCATGTGAGGAGATGAACGCATGTCTGGCTGCATATGCAACAATCTGCGTTCATCTCTAAATAACCCCCAAAGTCACTAAGTGATTACAGACAGTGACTGTTTGGGGGAGGTACAGATGTAGCCATGCTCAGCGTTATCGCTATGTGTATGCATTATTCACCATGCTGCAAATAGTGCGCATTAATTCACGGGCACACTAGCCACGCCATCCGTGCTGCGATGTTGAGCGTGGCTACAAAAATACAGGCATGTCACGACCATTTGGCGGGGGGGGGGGGGGAGGCTCAGCCTGCGGCCTTGTCTTTATAAGCTGTAAAAACGGCAGTGGCATCTTACAGTAGTTCCATAGGGCATACTTAGCGACCGCAGAGTTTTTCAGATGTTCAGTGGTGCCACCGATGTTCCACCTTGTACATAAGCATAAGTTCTGAGGCACAGATATGTCTCAGTACAAATCCCAGCAGCCGCGATTAGTGTCCACCTCTGAACCAAGCCAAATATTACCCTGTGCTATGGGAGTCAAAGGGAGACAAGCGGGACTCCCATGCATGCGAAGCGCGTGTCCGAAAAGGGGGCATGCCCTAAACAAATGGGGGTGTGGCCTCGCGGTAGTGCCGCGATAGCGAGTCACGACCCTGCGTGTCATCACTAAAGGGGGCATGACCAGCGCTTTGTGAGCTGCTGGCAGGCCCCCTCTCCCTCTGGCTTAATAGACGCTGTGCGCATGCTCACATCTGCTAAGCATGGCAGCAATGACAGGAGCCTAACTGAACCCCATCGCGGGACACTGCGGCCCGCGGGTGAGACAGCAGGTCAGTCCCAAAAAGAAGGGACAGTTCAGAGGTATGATTAAACTACTTTAATTCGAATTTGATCAGGGCTGACATTGTGCTTACGGAAGTATTGTGACATAACACACTTGTTTCCTGTCTATGGGTGGGAGGGCACTACGTACTATATTTGCATATACCATACTTGCCTACCTGACCCTCTCCATGAGGGAGAAAATGCTCTGTTCCTGGACTTTCCTGGTAATGTATGATTGCCATCTATATCATGCAGAACAAAGTGAAAACTTTAAACAAAAAAACAAAAAATATGTTTGAAAGTATGAGAAATGTACACAAGTGAGAAACATGTAGCAGTGGTTCTCAGCTCCAGTCCTCAAGTACCACCAACAGGTCATGTTTTGCAGATTGCTTTAATCATGCACAGGTGAGTTACTCAATTGTGTTGGGTCAGAAATTATCCCACCTGCTTCCACTGACAGAAATACTGGAACCATGACCAGTTAGAGAACCACTGCACTATTGTACTTTAACGCTACTGCATTCCATTGACGAGTCTTCACTAATAATCAGAAGTATTCACTAAGTAATAATCAGAAGTATTCAAATTTGTGCCTTGAATGCTGTCCTCCCATGTTATACTCTGTAGTTTGAACATGCGCTCTGTGCTGCCAGTGAAATAATTTTTGGCAAAAAAGACACCTGACACCAGTACAGTAGTCTCACAGGGCATGGCATGCCGTGAGTAGCTGTTTTAGCAAAGATATATGGGGACATATCTGTATATCTGCAGTTATATTGGTCATCGGCTGTTCTGCACAGCCAATGCATCATGTCTGTGAACAACGTCATTCACAGATATATTGCTTGTATACACCCACCAACATGCTAGCGATATATCGACCATTCGCTTGATCATCCGATATATTACACAGTGTTTACCCAGCTTTAATTGATTTTGCAAAATGAGTAGGTGACAGATACACATATATACCTATTAAAATAACTAGTTAGGATTTTTATATAGTATCATTAAAATATGCATATAAATATGTAGACAATATACAAATGTAATATCAGATAAGCCCAATTAAGTCACCCTTATTCTTTATTATTTTCAACACCACTTAAACTATAATAATAAATAAAGACACGGACCACTGTATAGATTGGAAAAATTGAGATCACAGCCAAATTTATGAAATCAAATTAGAATTGTAAATATTAATCATGGTTGCGGAAAAAGCAGTGCAACCTCGGCTACAGCCCTTATATAAAGTTCAAATTACTTAAACGGGGCGGAGTTTCCCGCCCCTTGCGCAATCCATCTTGGGTAGAACCATCGCCCCTTAACTAGTACAGTGCTGGTTCCTCCCTAAGATGGTGACCTGGTCCTCCCCTAAGCTAGTGACCTACCCGCCTTTCTCAAAGAGGAAATGATAACCAAGCTCTGCTGCACTAAATTGAGATGCAGAGGAGCACTGCTTTCCGCCCGCTGCGCCTTGCATTGCTGGAATAAAAAGAAATATCATATTCCAACATAAAAAACTCTTAAAAGAATACATAAATATTGTAACCTAAATGTTAGGTGGGTGGGATCCCAAAATGGCAAGGGGCAAATGAAAGCCTCTGCCAGCTTAATATAACCTAAACAAAACCCGCGTACACACAATCTCCTTACTGGCTAACTCTTTGATTGACAACTCAACAGCCCCAATAGACCAATATCAACAAAAAACCTGTTCTAACTAGTTCTGCGTCAAATAAAATTCAGGGAGCTTTCATTCTCTCATACCTATGCAGTCATTTCGAGTCTTTAATCAATCTAATGGTCAAAAGTTTACTTTATTTAATATTTACAATATATTTTGGTCTGTACCTAATACAGAAATACTTGTATGTACTTTTATACACAATAGACAGTTAGGTACATTTCCATATTTTCTGTTGTTACTGTAAACAGAAAATTATATTTCCATCTCACAAGACATCACTGTATTGGCGGATCCAGGGGTGAGGGGTGTTGATCACACTCAGATTCTCAATAGCCACTTTCAGCAGTTAAGACTTTCCTCTCCTCCCCTGTGCCTCATCTCTTTCCTGGGCCAAGCTCACAGGCAGCTCCATCTCCTCTCTCAGGGGCAGATGTACTAAGCTTTGGAGAGTGAAAAAGTGGGGAGAGATAAAGTAAAAACCAATTTCAAACACAGCATATAACACGGCAAGTAGGAGCTGATTGGCTGGTACTTTATCTCTCTCCACTTTATCTCTTTCCAAGGCTTAGTACATCTCCCCCTAACTGACAATCTGGCACAGTTTACAGAGTGAGAAGTCGGAGCCAGCTGGGGAGGAGATGAAGCATGGGGAGGAAAGGGAGCTCGCAGCCACCCGAAGTGCTGTTGTAGGTGTGTTATGTTGGGGCCAGCACACTGATTGACCTTTTACTGTAACACAATAAGAAGTTCTCGGTTTTACAACCTGACGCTTTGTAAATAACGTCTTAGATGTCTTCAAAAATCCCCTATCAAACAGCAGTCATTTCACGTTTTGTACATTGGAGATGTATAAAGGGGTGATAGCTGCAAGATTTGTGTGCACTAGGGACATATCCAGAGCTTTGTGGGCCCATAGCAACATATTAAAGGGGCCCCTGTCCATTTTCTTCTTGAGACACCTCTTTGTTGCAGTTATTAATTTTATGCCCAATATGCGGAAAGGGAGGGTTAGGGGTGTGTGGGGAGGGGTTAAGTATTCTCAGCATCGGAATACCGGTGTTAGTCTTTTGACTGCCAGCATCCCAAACGATGGTCACCCATTTCACCCCCCCCCATTCATACTGCTCCACAGTAGAGTAACCTTCAGTTCATATTATGCCACATTATAGTGCCTCCATTTCATATTGTGCCACATTATGTAACACTATAGTGCCCTCCACATTAAAATGAGCAGATTAGATATGATACATTACAGTGCCCTCCAGATCATATTGTGCAACATTACAGTGCCCCTTTACAATTATAACATCCACTACACACTCCTCACACAATTCAGTCTGGGTAATGGATCAGATGCAGTTGCTTAACAGGCAAATCTGGAAAATTGGTGTGCAACTTTATAATGTGTGCAGGCCCCCCTAAGCCTCTAGGCCCCATAGCACAACTGCACCCATTGCCTATAGCTACACCCATGCTGTGCAAGTTATGTGCTGCAATTACAAGTTCACCCCATGTATTATCTCCAAGATAGTAATCGCATATGCGCATAGGCATGTGTGCGGTGCACATGGGCCCCTAGGTCCGTGTGGGGGGGGGGGGCACACTGCACCCATATGGTATACTTATTCCTCCAGTTTTCCACAGTGGCACTGCAGTGCGGGCACAAATCACGTGGAAAATGGATGCCACACCCATTTCCAAGTGATTTGCGCATGAGCACTGGAGATGTCCCCGGGAACAAGGCACGGGCGCCATGTTCCCGGAGACCTGCGCATGAGCAGTAGACTCTGGCATTATGCTGCTAGCTGCCGGAGAGGAGGGGGCCTGCGACAGAGGCTGCATGTGGGTCCCCTTCTCTCTTAAAACACCCCTGCATTAACATTGCAAAGAACAGCTCTCCCGAAGATGGCCGCCGCTCCCAATGCCCATCAGTCCCTTTCAGTTTGGCAAGGCTGAAAGAGAACCTAAAAATGTCTATATTGTGTATATTGGTGTATGGTCCATTGTAATTTGGGAAACTGACTTTGTTGGGGTATGTGACCACAGTCAGACTTTGGTGTCTGCTGCTGTTAATAATAATGATCACATTACAATAAAGTACATAAATAGCCAAGAAAAAAACATTTTATTACATAAAAATCTTATTTTAACATTATTCTAACACTGTGAAAAGTGTAATTATTATTACAAATGTAGCTTGATAGAGTATTTAACAAAGAATGTGGTTAGATATTTTATTCTGAATACCAAACATTGCAATTTGTGCACAAATCTCCATGTCTAATTGCAGGAAATTCTTGAAAATTGTAAGTTTAATCATGATTATGTGCGTAACTTTTTCCAAGGTGGGGCAAACTTAGTTTCCTGATGCTTAATATGAAAGCTACTGCTGTGGAAACTACTGTATAGCCCATATTGGCGTACCCTTAATGTTACTGCACACTGGAGTTAGTAGCGCATAATACAGTATACCAAAAGTAATCACGTGCTTGAGCGCAGATGTTAATTGAAAGTAGAAATAAATGACAGAAAAGAAAAATCACACTAAACCCCAAATCTACATACATGAACTGAATCAGCATAAGAAGTAAAAAAATCTGTTGTTTTTATAGTTTTAAACAATATGGGGTATATTTACAAAAGGTCAGTTTTAATCGATTGCCATCGATCTTCCAGGGCTAAAACACACGTTTACTAAGAGATTCTTTTTTAATTATTTATTGTGAAATGTTATTAAATGTGTGTTTTAGCCCTGGAAGACCAACTTACAGTAAGATTGATTTTAATCGATATCAAATAGATGGAAATTAATTAAAATCAACCTTTAGTAAATATACCCCTATGTGTGTTTATACCTAAGCATCCAACGGTGCGACATTCCTGTCATTGGATAAATATGCTGACCCAGCTGGCTATCAGCTTTTCACTATACTTTACTGTCTTCAGGTAAAACATATGGAAACATTGATAAATGAGCTGGGTCAGTGCATTTATTCAATGACGAGAGTGCCGCACCTTTGGATGCCTTGGTGTTGCAGCTGGTAAACTTTGCTAGGGCACCCAGTCAAGTTCCTTTACTGGTCTGTGTGAGTGACGGACATTGCGTAAATATATATATATATATATATATATATATATCAAACACAGCAATAGTGAAATTGGCGCCCTAGGGGAGTTATACTCCTGACCCCTCTTTTGTTAGTATCCCTTTCAATATATCTTACAGAGAGCATAAAATACACAGTGAGTTCCAATATACAGATATTTTATTAAAACATTGCTAAAAACGAGTTTTATGGTAAGAACTTACCTGTGTTAAAACTCTTTCTGCGAGGTACACTGGGCTCCACAAGGAATGGACAATGGGGTGTAGAGTAGGCTCTTGATCCAAGGCACCAACAGGCTCAAAGCTTTGACTGTTCCCAGGATGCATAGCGCCGCCTCCTATATCACCCCGCCTCCCTGCACAGGATCTCAGTTTTTAGTTAACCAGTTCAATGCAGTAGCAGAAAAAGAGACGACAACGGTTAGTAGCCACAACACCGCATTCTCACGACAGGAGACGTGTCAGCGGCTAATGCCATACCAACCCAAAGAAGCTAAGTGCGTCAGGGTGGGTGCCTTGTGGAGCCCAGTGTACCTCGCAGAAAGAGTTTTAACAAAGATAAGTTCTTACCATAAAACTCATTTTCTGCTGCGGGGTACACTGGGCTCCACAAGGAATGGACAATGGGGATGTCCTAAAGCAGTTCCTTATGGGAGGGGACGCACTGTAGCGGGCACAAGAGCCCGGCGTCTAAAGGAAGCATCCTGGGAAGAGGCAGTATCGAAGGCATAGAACCTTATGAACGCGTTCTCAGAAGACCATGTAGCCGCCTTGCACAATTGTTCAAGGGTCGCACCACGTTGGGCCGCCCAAGAAGGTCCAACAGACCAAGTAGAATGGGCCTTAATGTGATCAGGAGCAAAGAGACCAGCCTTTACATAAGCATGTGCAATCACCATTCTAATCCATCTGGCCAGAGTCTGCTTGTGAGCAGGCCAGCCCCGTTTGTGAAACCCAAACACAACAAAAAGAGAATCAGATTTCCTAATAGGAGCAGTTCTCTTCACATAGATACGGAGAGCCCGTACCACATCCAAAGACCGCTCTTTGGGAGACAGATCAGGAGAAACAAGTGCCGGAACTACAATCTCCTGATTAAGGTGGAACGAAGAAACCACCTTAGGTAGATAGCCGGGACGAGTCCTAAGAACCGCCCTGTCACAGTGAAATATCAGATATGGGGAACTACAGGACAAGGCACCCAAATCCGACACTCTTCTAGCTGAAGCAATAGCCAGCAGAAACACCACCTTAAGGGAAAGCCACTTAAGGTCAGCTGAATCAAGAGGTTCAAACGGAGACTCTTGTAACGCCTCCAAAACCACCGACAAGTCTCAAGGAGCCACAGGCGGGACATAGTGAGGTTGGATACGCAACAAGCCCTAAGTAAAGGTATGCACATCAGGTAAGATCGCAATTTTTCTCTGAAACCACACCGACAAGGCAGATATTTGAACCTTGAGGGAGGCCAGACGCAGGCCTAAGTCCAGGCCTGCTGAAGAAAAGCCAACAACTTGGCTATACTAAACTTGGAAGCGTCATAATCGTTAGATGCGCACCAAACAAAGTAAGAATGCCAGACCCTATAGTAAATTCGAGCAGAAGCCGGTTTCCGGGCTTGCAACATAGTTTGAATTACCGCCTCAGAAAACCCTTTAGCCCTTAAGACGGAAGCTTCAAGAGCCACGCCGTCAAAGACAGCCGGGCTAGGTCCTGGTAGACACAGGGGCCCTGAACGAGGAGGTCTGGGCATGGTGGAAGTTGAATTGGACGCTCTGACGATAGGCCTTGCAGGTCTGAGAACCAGTGCCGTCTGGGCCACGCTGGAGCTATGAGAAACAGAATTCCTTTTTCTTGCTTGAACTTCCGAATTACCCTGGGCAGGAGTGACACCGGAGGGAACACGTACGGCAGCCGAAACCTCCACGGTACCGCCAGCGCATTCCACAAATGCTGCTTGAGGATCCCTTGTCCTTGTTCCGAAGACCGGAACCTTGTGATTGTGTTGAGACGCCATCAGATCTACGTCTGGAAGGCCCCACCTTTCCACTAGGATTTGAAACACTTCTGGATGGAGGCCCCACTCACCGGCATGCACGTCCTGATGACTGAGAAAGTCCGCTTCCCAATTCAGGACTCCCAGAATGAATATTGCCGATATGGCCGGTAGATGGCATTCTGCCCACTGTAGAATCCGTGAGACTTCCTTCATTGCTAGGCAGCTTCGAGTCCCGCCTTGATGATTTATGTAAGCCACTGTGGTGGCGTTGTCCGACTGTACTTGAACAGGACGGTTCTAAATTAAATGCTGGGCTAGGTTCAAGGCATTGAAGACCGCCCGCAACTCCAGAATATTGATCGAGAGGAGGGACTCCTCCTTGGTCCACCGGCCCTGAAGGGAGTGTTGCTCCAGCACCGTGCCCCAACCTCTTAGACTTGCATCTGTCGTCAACAGGACCCAGTCGGATATCCAGAACGGACGGCCCCTGCACAGTTGTTGGTCCCGGAGCCACCAGAGTAGCGACAGACGGACCTCCGGAGTCAATGAGATCATTTGAAACCTGATCCGGTGAGGCAGGCCGTCCCATTTGGCTAGAATCAGCCTCTGGAGAGGGCGAGAGTGAAATTGAGCGTACGCCACCATGTCGAATGCTGACACCATGAGGCCCAGCACCTGCATTGCCGAATGTATCGACACTTGCGGACGAGATAGGAAGCAACGAATCCTGTCCTGAAGTTTCAGGACTTTCTCCTGAGACAGGAACAACCGCTGGTTGTGAGTGTCCAATAGTGCTCCCAGATGCACCATGCTCTGAGCAGGGATCAGGGATGACTTCTTCCAGTTGATGAGCCACCCGTGGGCTTGCAGAAACCGGACCATCACATCTAGATGACGTAGGAGAAGTTCTGGGGAATTTGCCAGGATTAACAAGTCGTCCAAATACGGCAGTATCCTGACCCCTTGACGGCGGAGTACCACCGTCATCACCGCCATGACTTTCGCAAAGACTCGCTGAGCCATTGTGAAACCAAAAGGTAATGCCCGAAACTGGTAATGGCAGTTGCCAATCGCAAATCTCAGGTATTGCTGATGAGACACTGCTATAGGAATATGCAGGTAAGTATCCTGTATATCCAGGGAGACCATGAACTCCCCAGGTTCTAAGGCCAGAACTATAGAGCGAAGGGTTTCCATCCGGAACTTGGAAACCTTCACAAACCTGTTCAATGCCTTGAGGTTGAGAATAGGCCGGGACGACCCATTCGGTTTCGGGACTAGAAACAGCGGAGAATAGTACCCCCGGCCCCTCTGTTCAAGAGGCACCTGTACTACGACTCCTGTATCCAGGAGAGTCTGTACAGTACCACCGAATGTAGAGTGTTTGCCTTTGTCTTGTCCAAAGGGACATCTGTCTGGCAAAATCGCTGAGGGGGTCGGTTTTTGAAGGCTATGGCGTAACCTCGAGTGACGACTTCCCGTACCCAGGCATCTGAAGTGGTCTTCAACCATTCCTGGGTATACCCTAGAAGCCGGCCCCCCACCCTGAGATCCCCCAGAGGGAGGCCCGCCCCGTCATGCGGCATGCTTATCTGTCTTGGAAGCTGGCTGACGGGCCGTCCAGGCTCTTTTGGGCTTAGGCTTACCAGGTTTGGAAGTGCGGGCCTGCTTGTTGTACGCCTGACCTTTTGCTTTACTTGAAGGACGAAAGGGCCGAAAGGAAGTACCTTTAGCCTTCGACACAGAAGGAGCAGTACTTGGCAGACAGGCAGTTTTGGCAGTAGCCAAGTCAGCCACAATCTTATTTAAATCCTCCCCAAACAGAATATCTCCCTTAAAAGGGAGTACCTCCAGGGTTTTTCTAGAGTTCAGATCCACAGACCAGGATCTCAGCCACAATATCCGGCGAGCCAGGACTGACGTAGTAGAGGCCTTGGCTGCCAGAATACCGGCATCAGAAGCCGCCTCTTTAATATAACGAGAAGCTGTGACAATATAAGACAAGCATTGTCTAGCATGGTCAGAGGAGATTTCAGCATCTAACTCCAAGGCCCATGCTTCAATGGCCTCTGCAGCCCAAGTAGCTGCAATAGTGGGCCTTTGTGCAGCACCCGTGAGGGTGTAAATCACTTTCAGACAACCCTACACACGTTTATCCATAGGCTCTTTTAGAGACGTGACGGTGGTGACCGGTAGAGCTGAAGAAACCACCATCCTAGCCACATGTGAGTCCACTGGAGGAGGCGTTTCTCAATTCTTAGACAGCTCCGGCGCGAGGGGATAGCGAGCCAGCATCTTCTTTTGGCACAAACTTCATACCCGGGTTTTCCCAGGGTTCCTGACGTATATCAATTAGGTGGTCAGAGTGAGGTAAAACTTGTTTAATCACCTTCTGACTCTTGAACCTATCTGGTTTCTTAGGAGGAACGGATGGCTCGGGATCATCCGTATTCTGTAAAATTAACTTAATAGCCTCCAAAAGATCCGGAACATCCACATGTGAACCACCCTCCCCTCAGCCGTATCTGAGTCAGAACCTGTGGGGTCAGTGTAAGTGCCGTCTTCACCCGACGAGGTGTCAGTGACAGCAGTGGATTGTGAGGAGACAAGCGCTCGCTTAGAGGACCCCTTGGACATAGGCGAGCGACGGTCAGACTTTTTAGTAGTCAGGGACTGGTTCAACTTCTTTATTTGAGCAGATAAATCGTCCGCCCACGGCGGGTTAGCTGCAGGGACCACAAACGGTTGCACCGGCATTGGGGGTCCCATAGGGGGTGTTAGTTTATGAACTAGTGTATGCAGAAGCGTGGTCATTATTTGCCCCCGTTGCCACCGTCTCACTGGGGGGCAAGGAGCCCCCAGAACCAGAGCCCAAAGCTGCTATATTCTCCTCATAAGTATCTGCGGCTTCAGCAACACCGGCAGTGTGTTCAGCCCCAGAACCGTTACCCTCAGAAGCAGACATGATATAACTTGCAATATCAGGTAACACAGTTCAATTTGTCAGCAGCACAATACCTCCAGCCCAAACCCCTGCGCAGTGTAGTCAGCACCAGCAGAGATAAAGGAGAGATATGGTGACTAAATCACAGACAAAAATACGTAATACAGTATATCTATGTGAAAATCCTATATTAGATAAAACCTGACGCACCAAGCCCCCTCAGGTTATAAAATATAGAGATAGCAGGTTGAGTGAAAGACATGAAATGGACACCACTCAGCTATCAAATGCATATTTGCTGTTATATTATGTGTGAAACAGTTGCCAGGTTTTAAGACTCTGTGATAGTGTGGGACCTGCATGAAGGTGGGGTACCTTGTTGATCGGTTTGCAGGCTTCCGTGCATTGGGCAATTCACTAACTAAACCCCCACCATTTATTTATTGATGTGGTTAGGATAAGTGAGCTTGCTATGGTGAGTGCTGAATTTTCTGTTTGTGTGTATGTATATATATATATATATATAGAGAGAGAGAGAGAGAGAGAGAGAGAGAGAGAGAGAGAGAGAGAGAGAGAGAGAGAGAGTCACAATGTGGGCACATATCCAGTTTTGCAAGTTTTAGTTACCCGGTGCCATTCCTTAGGTCTCCTCTGCATGATCCAAATATAGCATGCTTATAGGCGGCTCATGGAATTTTAACAGAGACTTTAGTGAAGTTTAATCTGCTGTGATGTGTCTCTGTTAAAATCCCGTGAGCCGCCTACAGGCATGATATATATATATATATATATATATATATATATAGAGTAAGAAATAGAGGAATAGGGCGCCCAAGGATTATGTCAACCCCAAAATTTAAAAATCCTCAGAAAATGACACGGTATGATTAGATCTGGCATTAAAATATTAAAATATACTGTTCATATTACATAGTTAAGAAGATGTGGTAATATCACTCCAACCTCTCGAGTCGACTACCCAAATTCTAACCATCAATAAAGGAGGTTCAGAAGGTGAATGAAGTCGGCTAATTCCAACCAAAAAGAACCTTCCAACAGCAAGTTAGTGATTGTCCAGTCCTCCATGCATGGAGGACTGGGTAGTCGACTCTAGAGGTTGGAGTGATATTACCACAATGGTGGTTATCGATTTTTCCTTATAAATATCCTTGATTGATTCAATAGATAATATGAAAATCCCAAACAGTGCGCAAAGGCGGCTAGTGGTGTGGTGTGTCACAAGAGAGGCTTTTCCCACCTCCCAATGCAAGAGAATAAAAACGATACGTGAGTTACCACTGGACCAGCGCCTCATTTCTCATGGACAGTTGTATTCCCGAACCTCCTTACAACTCTTAATATGGAGGAACTTCCGGGAGTGTTTTTCAGAATTGTACCATGAAAAAGAAATGGTATGTACACATAGTGTGATACTGTATAAAAAGATGCCACTTTAATACATAACACACATTACATAACCAGACATTTAAAAACAATTAAGAACACAGAAACCACGTGATAGTGGTGCAGACATTCACTGTAAAGACTGGCCTCCCAGGCAATGATAGTAAAAGTGGCTGATTACCGGCTGTAAGGGAGAACTGGCTCACACCAGTTCTATAAGCATGAGTAAATCAAAGGAAGTCACCAAGCTGCAGCATAGGGATTCCTCAATCTCAGGACTCCTTCACTCGCCAGGTCAGCTCCTTGTGCCTTAGTGTCCACACCGGAGGTCAGTCAGCAGAGCACCCACGCGTTACGACCCTCCCCGGGTCTTTCTCAAGGTCAGCTCCAAACATCACACTATGTGTACATACCATTTCTTTTTCATGGTACAATTCTGAAAAACACTCCCGGAAGTTCCTCCATATTAAGAGTTGTAAGGAGGTTCGGGAATACAACTGTCCATGAGAAATGAGGCGCTGGTCCAGTGGTAACTCACGTATCGTTTTTATCCTTGATTGATTGTCTGGGTTCATCAAAATAGTTCTCTTTTGTCATTATTTATCAAAGATCAGAGACACACCCCTGATGAAGTCTTGATATTAGACGAAACGCGTTGGACTATTACTCTGTTTTCTGATGTTATCTCCAAATACTCAATAAGGAAGATTAAGGATACAGGCAGAAGTTTATCTGCACCCTTCCACAAAACACAGGAGATTTGCATCTTGTTAACTATGTAATATGATGGACACCATGTATGCTTCTGTATTTTTTTAATAAATTATTAAATGAACAGTATATTATTATATTTTAATGCCAGATCTAATCATGTTATGCACACCAGTGCCAGCAGGAATGTACTGGTGTCTGAACGGTGAGGGATGCAAAACAAATGAACTCACAGACAGACTGGGGAATATGACTTTACATACACAGAAGGTGATAGGGTAACAAAATAAACACAAAGTGAACAGAGAAGCCCAAAGGCTAAGAAACTGGGTGTCTCCCTAGTATTAGGAATGCTCAGATGGAAAGAAGCAAGATGTAGTGATTTAATACGTAGATAACTAAATGCTGTTGCTAAGGGCAACAGCAAAACCCTAAAGGGTTACCAACGGGTGTGGCAGTAAACTCCTTGGTCAGAGATGGAATAATAGACACAAGGAGAGTCTCCACAATCCTAGTCCTCACTTGCAGTGCACTGGTTCAGCTTACTGCCACTAAACTGACACCTGAACACCTTGCACAGTGAGAAAGGATTTTGGCAGGCAAGTCTGAGAATACAGCCGCAAACTTGCTAGGTTCACAGAGTAGCAAAAGAACCCCAGCAGGTTAAACGACTGACTCCAGTCTTACTGCTAGGTCTGGATTGGCAGAGTGTAATACCAAATCCCAAGGCCTATTTGCAGTAAGCAACAAACAAATACAAAGTTTACACAGTACTAGCTAGCTTTCAGGAACTGACTAACCAACAAAGATTCAGCAGCATCTGCCTAACCTGAGAAGAGGGTTTATATAGCAGGTGCTGTCCACGCCCCACTCAGACCTCACAGACTGTGAGCACAAAAACCAGCACCGGATCCCCTGCCATGCACAGAGCCTGTAACCACTGCACAGCAAAAGACCCGAACCGGAGTATCAGCTACGCTCAGGTTACTCCGCTAGCACTTGTCTCCCG
Organism: Pseudophryne corroboree; assembly: GCF_028390025.1. Lineage (NCBI taxonomy): Eukaryota > Metazoa > Chordata > Amphibia > Anura > Myobatrachidae > Pseudophryne > Pseudophryne corroboree. The sequence continues at coordinate 546,759,503 of NC_086447.1, read as the reverse complement.
GTTGCCATGACGACGTGGCAGCACAGAGCAGGAGACCCTAACAGTACCCCCCCTCTGACTAGGGGTCAAAGAACCCCTACCACCGGGTTTATCGGGGAACTGCGGAAAAAAAGAGCGTAACAGTCTGGGGGCATGAAGATCACAACTGCACACCCACGACCGCTCCTCCGGGCCATACCCCTTCCAGTGCACCAAAAATGACAGCAGACCCCGAACCATCTTGGGGTCAAGAATCCTTTCAACAACAAACTCCCTCTGGCCACGTATCAGAAGAGGGGAAGGTCTTCCACTGGAAGAAGGATTACTAATCGCCCGTTTTAAAAGGGAACAATGAAATGTTTTATTGATACCCAAAGAACGGGGTAGATCTAACTGAAATGCCACCGGATTGATACCCCTAGTGATCTTATAAGGACCGATGAACCGGGGGCCTAACTTATGAGATGGCTGTCTCAACTTCAAATTCTTGGTAGACAACCAGACGAAGTCTCCTAATTTGAAGCTGCAGGGACTTTTCCGCTTATCAAAAACCCTTTTGGTCACTAATGACACAGACACAAGGGCTTTCTTCACTTTCCTCCAAATACCTCTAAGGACCGAAACCACAGAGGAACCACCAGGCGTGGAGTCCAGGGGGTCAAAAGAATTGGCCTTAGGATGATGCCCATACACACAAAGGAAGGGAGAGATCCCTGTAGCAGAGTGAGCCGCGTTGTTATAGGCAAACTCCGCCATGGACAGATGAGCAACCCAGTCAGTCTGACACTTGGAGACATAACACCTGAGGAACTGCTCCAAGGACTGGTTCACCCTTTCAGTCTGCCCATTAGACTGCGGATGGTAGCCTGACGACAAGCTGACAGAAATCTGGAGATCGGAACAAAATGCCCTCCAGAATTTGGCCACAAACTGGGATCCGCGGTCAGAGACCACATCAAGTGGCAACCCGTGGAGGCGCACAACATGCAGCATAAATAATTCAGACATGCGTCTGGCCGATGGCAGCCCAACCAATGGAACGAAGTGCGCCATCTTCGAAAACCTGTCAACGACAACCCAGATGGCTGTCATCCCCGAGGATTTGGGCAAGTCCACCACAAAATCCATTGAAATGTGGGTCCATGGCTTAGATGGAATAGAGAGTGGATGTAATGGGCCAACAGGAACCCCTCTAGGAGTCTTATTTCGGGCACAGATGTCACATGCCCGAACCCACTGATCCACATCCCTAGCCACCGAGGGCCACCACACCGCCCTAGATAGCAACTCCCGAGTTCTGGCAATACCCGGGTGACCTGCCGACTTCTTGGCATGGAATTCCAGAAACACTCGCTGTCTTAACCTAGGAGGCACAAACAAAAGACCTACCGGAAGGTCTGGAGGAGCCTGCTCCTGTGCTCTAAGGACTAATGACAAGAGGTCCTGGGTAATGCCCACTTTAATACATGATGGGGACACAATGGGCAATGGCTCCTCGGTGGTCTCCTGGATTGGAGCAAAACTCCGCGAGAGCGCATCAGCCTTGATGTTTTTTGACCCAGGGCGATATGTTATCAAAAAATTAAAGCGAGCAATAGCAAAGCCCATCGTGCCTGCCTGGCATTGAGGCGCTTCGCTGACTCTAAATATGCCAAATTCTTATGGTCGGTGAGAATTGAGACCACAAGCTTAGCCCCCTCAAGCCAGTGTCTCCACTCCTCGAGTGCATCCATAATAGCCAACAATTCCCGGTTACCCACGTCATAATTCATCTCGGCAGGCGAAAATTTACGGGAAAAGTAAGCACAGGGATGAAGGCGATTATCAGACACCCCCATCTGAGAGAGCACTGCCCCAATACCCATCTCAGAGGCATCCACCTCCACCACAAAAGGACGCTCTGGATCTGGGTGTCGCAGCACCTTGGCCGAGACAAATGCCCTTTTGAGACGGGCAAAAGCCGCTTTGGCCTCACAAGACCAGTGAGCAACATCCGCCCCTTTCTTAGTGAGTGCCACCAAGGGCGCCACTATAGACGAAAATCCAGCGATAAATCGTATATAAAAATTCGCAAAGCCCAGAAAACGCTGAAGCGCCTTCAAACTAGTGGGCTGCACCCAATCCAGGACTGCCTGTACCTTGGAACCCTCCATTTGGAAACCTTCTGGGGAGATAATATATCCTAGAAATGCGATTTGCTGAACTTCAAATTCGCACTTCTCCAGCTTCGCCCCAAGCCGGTGGTCTCTGAGTTTCTGGAGGACTAAGCGTACATGCTTCCGATGTTTCTCCAGGGAATGGGAGAAGATTAGGATGTCATCTAAGTATACAACTAAGAATCTATCCAAATATTCCCTGAGCACATCGTTCATGAAGTCCTGGAAGACTGCCGGGGCATTACAGAGCCCAAAAGGCATCACCAAATATTCATAATGCCCTGAGTGGGTATTAAAGGCAGTCTTCCATTCATCCCCCTCTCTTATTCGGATTAGATTGTACGCACCGCGTAGGTCAATCTTAGAAAAAATGGTGGCAATACGAAGCTGGTCAAACAAGACCGAAATGAGAGGCAGTGGGTATGAGTTTTTAATCGTGATACGGTTCAATTCCCTGAAGTCGATGCAAGGTCGCAACGAACTGTCCTTTTTACCCACGAAGAAGAACCCCGACCCAACTGGAGACTGTGAAGGTCTGATAAATCCCTTAGCCAAGTTCTCCTGAATGTACTCTGCCATAGCCTGAGTCTCAGGACGTGACAGGGAGTACAACCTGCTCTTGGGAAGCTTAGCATTCGGCAACAAATCAATGGCACAGTCATAGGGGCGATGGGGAGGTAGTACCTCTGCAACTCTTTTGGAGAACCCGTCCGCAAAATCTGCCTAACATCCTGGCAATCCTGGCAAAGTTAGCTGCGAAAGCCTGACTGGAAGGCTCAAGCAACTCCTGAAACAATCAGTACCCCAACTAAGAATCTCCCCAGAGACCCAGTCAAATTGAGGATTGTGGGCCCTTAACCAGGGTAACCCCAACACCAATGGGGCAAAAGTACAGACAGTCACATAAAAGGACAATTTTTCAGAGTGTGTGGCTCCAATAAACAAAGAAATCTGGCTAGTGCAAGAGGTAATTTTACCCTGGGATAATGGTTCCCCGTTTAACCCACAAATCTCAATTTCCGATGCCAAGGGTACTAAGGGAACAGAGTGTTTCAGGGCGAATTGGCGGTCCATAAAAACCCCGTCGGCCCCACTGTCCACAAAGGCCTCAGTCTTGACGGTTTGACCGAGGATCTTCAAGGTCTCCGGAATGATAAAAGTCTTCTTGGGAAATTCTGACTTCTGGCCTGACAGGATATTTCCCATCACCCTCAGGCCCTGAAGTTTTCCGGCTTTTCTGGGCATGATACTACCACATGACCTTTATTCCCACAGTACAAACATAACCCCTGCTGTCTCCTCCGCGTCTTCTCACGCGAGGAGAGGCGGGTAGCCCCAATCTGCATAGGCTCCTCGGAAAATTGCTCAGAGTCTGAGGTTCCCTTGGGAAAGAAGGAAACCTCGGTCTCCCTTTCAAGCCTGCGCTCTCTCAGCCGTCTATCCACCCGAATCGATAACTGCATGAGCTGATCCAAGCTATCAGGCAAGGGATATTGTACCAGTTGGTCTTTTAACTGGTTAGAAAGACCTCTTCAGTACTGGTGTCTCAGGGCTGGGTCATTCCACTGGGTATCATGGGCCAACCTCCGAAAATCCGTACAATAAACCTCAACTGGCCTTCGCCCTTGCTTAAGGATCAAAATCTGAGCCTCGGCTGAGGCCGTCTTGTCAGGGTCATCATACAACATGCCCAGTGCCGTAAAAAAAGCATCAACACTTTTAAGCGACAGTCAGGCTGCAACCCATATGCCCAGACCTGTGGGTCTCCTTGTAGCAAGGAAATCACTATGCCAACCCGCTGAATCTCCGACCCAGAAGACTGAGGCCTAAGCTGGAAATATAGCTTGCAGCTCGCCTTGAAACAAAAGAACTGCGAGCGATCTCCAGAAAAACGATCCGGGAGATTTACTTTCGGCTCCTTAACCCCTGAAGGTACTGCTGCTGCGGGAGCTCCGCCAGCAGCCTGCGAGGTGTGCATTTTAATGGACAAATCATTAAATTGTCGAGTCAGGACCTGCACCTGATCGACCACCTGTTGCAAAGTATTTTGAGGGGTATGCTCCATATTCCCACAAAATTTCAACAGGAGTATTAGGCTGCTGAATATGTTATGCACACCAGTGCCAGCAGGAATGTACTGGTGTCTGAACGGTGAGGGATGCAAAACAAATGAACTCACAGACAGACTGGGGAATATGACTTTACATACACAGAAGGTGATAGGGTAACAAAATAAACACAAAGTGAACAGAGAAGCCCAAAGGCTAAGAAACTGGGTGTCTCCCTAGTATTAGGAATGCTCAGATGGAAAGAAGCAAGATGTAGTGATTTAATACGTAGAGAACCCGAAATGCTGTTGCTAAGGGCAACAGCAAAACCCTAAAGGGTTACCAACGGGTGTGGCAGTAAACTCCTTGGTCAGAGATGGAATAATAGACACAAGGAGAGTCTCCACAATCCTAGTCCTCGCTTGCAGTGCACTGGTTCAGCTTACTGCCACTAAACTGACACCTGAACACCTTGCACAGTGAGAAAGGATTTTGGCAGGCAAGTCTGAGAATACAGCCGCAAACTTGCTAGGTTCACAGAGTAGCAAAAGAACCCCAGCAGGTTAGACGACTGACTCCAGTCTTACTGCTAGGTCTGGATTGGCAGAGTGTAATACCAAATCCCAAGGCCTATTTGCAGTAAGCAACAAACAAATACAAAGTTTACACAGTACTAGCTAGCTTTCAGGAACTGACTAACCAACAAAGATTCAGCAGCATCTGCCTAACCTGAGAAGAGGGTTTATATAGCAGGTGCTGTCCACGCCCCACTCAGACCTCACAGACTGTGAGCACAAAAACCAGCACCGGATCCCCTGCCATGCACAGAGCCTGTAACCACTGCACAGCAAAAGACCAGAACCGGAGTATCAGCTACGCTCAGGTTACTCCGCTAGCACTTGTCTCCCGGTTGCCATGACGACGTGGCAGCACAGAGCAGGAGACCCTAACAGTACCCCCCCTCTGACGAGGGGTCAAAGAACCCCTACCACCGGGTTTATCGGTGAACTGCGGAAAAAAAGAGCGTAACAGTCTGGGGGCATGAAGATCACAACTGCACACCCACGACCGCTCCTCCGGGCCATACCCCTTCCAGTGCACCAAAAATGACAGCCGACCCCGAACCATCTTGGGGTCAAGAATCCTTTCAACAACAAACTCCCTCTGGCCACGTATCAGAAGAGGGGAAGGTCTTCCACTGGAAGAAGGATTACTAATCGCCCGTTTTAAAAGGGAACAATGAAATGTTTTATTGATACCCAAAGAACGGGGTAGATCTAACTGAAATGCCACCGGATTGATACCCCTAGTGATCTTATAAGGACCGATGAACCGGGGGCCTAACTTATGAGATGGCTGTCTCAACTTCAAATTCTTGGTAGACAACCAGACGAAGTCTCCTAATTTGAAGCTGCAGGGACTTTTCCGCTTATCAAAAACCCTTTTGGTCACTAATGACACAGACACAAGGGCTTTCTTCACTTTCCTCCAAATACCTCTAAGGACCGAAACCACAGAGGAACCACCAGGCGTGGAGTCCAGGGGGTCAAAAGAATTGGCCTTAGGATGATGCCCATACACACAAAGGAAGGGAGAGATCCCTGTAGCAGAGTGAGCCGCGTTGTTATAGGCAAACTCCGCCATGGACAGATGAGCAACCCAGTCAGTCTGACACTTGGAGACATAACACCTGAGGAACTGCTCCAAGGACTGGTTCACCCTTTCAGTCTGCCCATTAGACTGCGGATGGTAGCCTGACGACAAGCTGACAGAAATCTGGAGATCGGAACAAAATGCCCTCCAGAATTTGGCCACAAACTGGGATCCGCGGTCAGAGACCACATCAAGTGGCAACCCGTGGAGGTGCACAACATGCAGCATAAATAATTCAGACATGCGTCTGGCCGATGGCAGCCCAACCAATGGAACGAAGTGCGCCATCTTCGAAAACCTGTCAACGACAACCCAGATGGCTGTCATCCCCGAGGATTTGGGCAAGTCCACCACAAAATCCATTGAAATGTGGGTCCATGGCTTAGATGGAATAGAGAGTGGATGTAATGGGCCAACAGGAACCCCTCTAGGAGTCTTATTTCGGGCACAGATGTCACATGCCCGAACCCACTGATCCACATCCCTAGCCACCGAGGGCCACCACACCGCCCTAGATAGCAACTCCCGAGTTCTGGCAATACCCGGGTGACCTGCCGACTTCTTGGCATGGAATTCCAGAAACACTCGCTGTCTTAACCTAGGAGGCACAAACAAAAGACCTACCGGAAGGTCTGGAGGAGCCTGCTCCTGTGCTCTAAGGACTAATGACAAGAGGTCCTGGGTAATGCCCACTTTAATACATGATGGGGACACAATGGGCAATGGCTCCTCGGTGGTCTCCTGGATTGGAGCAAAACTCTGCGAGAGCGCATCAGCCTTGATGTTTTTTGACCCAGGGCGATATGTTATCAAAAAATTAAAGCGAGCAATAGCAAAGCCCATCGTGCCTGCCTGGCATTGAGGCGCTTCGCTGACTCTAAATATGCCAAATTCTTATGGTCGGTGAGAATTGAGACCACAAGCTTAGCCCCCTCAAGCCAGTGTCTCCACTCCTCGAGTGCATCCATAATAGCCAACAATTCCCGGTTACCCACGTCATAATTCATCTCGGCAGGCGAAAATTTACGGGAAAAGTAAGCACAGGGATGAAGGCGATTATCAGACACCCCCATCTGAGAGAGCACTGCCCCAATACCCATCTCAGAGGCATCCACCTCCTCCACAAAAGGACGCTCTGGATCTGGGTGTCGCAGCACCTTGGCCGAGACAAATGCCCTTTTGAGACGGGCAAAAGCCGCTTTGGCCTCACAAGACCAGTGAGCAACATCCGCCCCTTTCTTAGTGAGTGCCACCAAGGGCGCCACTATAGACGAAAATCCAGCGATAAATTGTCTATAAAAATTCGCAAAGCCCAGAAAACGCTGAAGCGCCTTCAAACTAGTGGGCTGCACCCAATCCAGGACTGCCTGTACCTTGGAACCCTCCATTTGGAAACCTTCTGGGGAGATAATATATCCTAGAAATGCGATTTGCTGAACTTCAAATTCGCACTTCTCCAGCTTCGCCCCAAGCCGGTGGTCTCTGAGTTTCTGGAGGACTAAGCGTACATGCTTCCGATGTTTCTCCAGGGAATGGGAGAAGATTAGGATGTCATCTAAGTATACAACTAAGAATCTATCCAAATATTCCCTGAGCACATCGTTCATGAAGTCCTGGAAGACTGCCGGGGCATTACAGAGCCCAAAAGGCATCACCAAATATTCATAATGCCCTGAGTGGGTATTAAAGGCAGTCTTCCATTCATCCCCCTCTCTTATTCGGATTAGATTGTACGCACCGCGTAGGTCAATCTTAGAAAAAATGGTGGCAATACGAAGCTGGTCAAACAAGACCGAAATGAGAGGCAGTGGGTATGAGTTTTTAATCGTGATACGGTTCAATTCCCTGAAGTCGATGCAAGGTCGCAACGAACTGTCCTTTTTACCCACGAAGAAGAACCCCGACCCAACTGGAGACTGTGAAGGTCTGATAAATCCCTTAGCCAAGTTCTCCTGAATGTACTCTGCCATAGCCTGAGTCTCAGGACGTGACAGGGAGTACAACCTGCTCTTGGGAAGCTTAGCATTCGGCAACAAATCAATGGCACAGTCATAGGGGCGATGGGGAGGTAGTACCTCTGCAACTCTTTTGGAGAACCCGTCCGCAAAATCTGCCTAACATCCTGGCAATCCTGGCAAAGTTAGCTGCGAAAGCCTGACTGGAAGGCTCAAGCAACTCCTGAAACAATCAGTACCCCAACTAAGAATCTCCCCAGAGACCCAGTCAAATTGAGGATTGTGGGCCCTTAACCAGGGTAACCCCAACACCAATGGGGCAAAAGTACAGACAGTCACATAAAAGGACAATTTTTCAGAGTGTGTGGCTCCAATAAACAAAGAAACCTGGCTAGTGCAAGAGGTAATTTTACCCTGGGATAATGGTTCCCCGTTTAACCCACAAATCTCAATTTCCGATGCCAAGGGTACTAAGGGAACAGAGTGTTTCAGGGCGAATTGGCGGTCCATAAAAACCCCGTCGGCCCCACTGTCCACAAAGGCCTCAGTCTTGACGGTTTGACCGAGGATCTTCAAGGTCTCCGGAATGATAAAAGTCTTCTTGGGAAATTCTGACTTCTGGCCTGACAGGATATTTCCCATCACCCTCAGGCCCTGAAGTTTTCCGGCTTTTCTGGGCATGATACTACCACATGACCTTTATTCCCACAGTACAAACATAACCCCTGCTGTCTCCTCCGCGTCTTCTCACGCGAGGAGAGGCGGGTAGCCCCAATCTGCATAGGCTCCTCGGAAAATTCCTCAGAGTCTGAGGTTCCCTTGGGAAAGAAGGAAACCTCGGTCTCCCTTTCAAGCCTGCGCTCTCTCAGCCATCTATCCACCCGAATCGATAACTGCATGAGCTGATCCAAGCTATCAGGCAAGGGATATTGTACCAGTTGGTCTTTTAACTGGTTAGAAAGACCTCTTCGGTACTGGTGTCTCAGGGCTGGGTCATTCCACTGGGTATCATGGGCCAACCTCCGAAAATCCGTACAATAAACCTCAACTGGCCTTCGCCCTTGCTTAAGGATCAAAATCTGAGCCTCGGCTGAGGCCGTCTTGTCAGGGTCATCATACAACATGCCCAGTGCCGTAAAAAAAGCATCAACACTTTTAAGCGACAGTCAGGCTGCAACCCATATGCCCAGACCTGTGGGTCTCCTTGTAGCAAGGAAATCACTATGCCAACCCGCTGAATCTCCGACCAAGAAGACTGAGGCCTAAGCTGGAAATATAGCTTGCAGCTCGCCTTGAAACAAAAGAACTGCGAGCGATCTCCAGAAAAACGATCCGGGAGATTTACTTTCGGCTCCTTAACCCCTGAAGGTACTGCTGCTGCGGGAGCTCCGCCAGCGGCCTGCGAGGTGTGCATTTTAATGGACAAATCATTAAATTGTCGAGTCAGGACCTGCACCTGATCGACCACCTGTTGCAAAGTATTTTGAGGGGTATGCTCCATATTCCCACAAAATTTCAACAGGAGTATTAGGCTGCTGAATATGTTATGCACACCAGTGCCAGCAGGAATGTACTGGTGTCTGAACGGTGAGGGATGCAAAACAAATGAACTCACAGACAGACTGGGGAATATGACTTTACATACACAGAAGGTGATAGGGTAACAAAATAAACACAAAGTGAACAGAGAAGCCCAAAGGCTAAGAAACTGGGTGTCTCCCTAGTATTAGGAATGCTCAGATGGAAAGAAGCAAGATGTAGTGATTTAATACGTAGAGAACCCGAAATGCTGTTGCTAAGGGCAACAGCAAAACCCTAAAGGGTTACCAACGGGTGTGGCAGTAAACTCCTTGGTCAGAGATGGAATAATAGACACAAGGAGAGTCTCCACAATCCTAGTCCTCGCTTGCAGTGCACTGGTTCAGCTTACTGCCACTAAACTGACACCTGAACACCTTGCACAGTGAGAAAGGATTTTGGCAGGCAAGTCTGAGAATACAGCCGCAAACTTGCTAGGTTCACAGAGTAGCAAAAGAACCCCAGCAGGTTAGACGACTGACTCCAGTCTTACTGCTAGGTCTGGATTGGCAGACTGTAATACCAAATCCCAAGGCCTATTTGCAGTAAGCAACAAACAAATACAAAGTTTACACAGTACTAGCTAGCTTTCAGGAACTGACTAACCAACAAAGATTCAGCAGCATCTGCCTAACCTGAGAAGAGGGTTTATATAGCAGGTGCTGTCCACGCCCCACTCAGACCTCACAGACTGTGAGCACAAAAACCAGCACCGGATCCCCTGCCATGCACAGAGCCTGTAACCACTGCACAGCAAAAGACCCGAACCGGAGTATCAGCTACGCTCAGGTTACTCCGCTAGCACTTGTCTCCCGGTTGCCATGACGACGTGGCAGCACAGAGCAGGAGACCCTAACAGTACCCCCCCTCTGACGAGGGGTCAAAGAACCCCTACCACCGGGTTTATCGGGGAACTGCGGAAAAAAAGAGCGTAACAGTCTGGGGGCATGAAGATCACAACTGCACACCCACGACCGCTCCTCCGGGCCATACCCCTTCCAGTGCACCAAAAATGACAGCCGACCCCGAACCATCTTGGGGTCAAGAATCCTTTCAACAACAAACTCCCTCTGGCCACGTATCAGAAGAGGGGAAGGTCTTCCACTGGAAGAAGGATTACTAATCGCCCGTTTTAAAAGGGAACAATGAAATGTTTTATTGATACCCAAAGAACGGGGTAGATCTAACTGAAATGCCACCGGATTGATACCCCTAGTGATCTTATAAGGACCGATGAACCGGGGGCCTAACTTATGAGATGGCTGTCTCAACTTCAAATTCTTGGTAGACAACCAGACGAAGTCTCCTAATTTGAAGCTGCAGGGACTTTTCCGCTTATCAAAAACCCTTTTGGTCACTAATGACACAGACACAAGGGCTTTCTTCACTTTCCTCCAAATACCTCTAAGGACCGAAACCACAGAGGAACCACCAGGCGTGGAGTCCAGGGGGTCAAAAGAATTGGCCTTAGGATGATGCCCATACAAACAAAGGAAGGGAGAGATCCCTGTAGCAGAGTGAGCCGCGTTGTTATAGGCAAACTCCGCCATGGACAGATGAGCAACCCAGTCAGTCTGACACTTGGAGACATAACACCTGAGGAACTGCATCTGCCTAACCTGAGAAGAGGGTTTATATAGCAGGTGCTGTCCACGCCCCACTCAGACCTCACAGACTGTAAGCACAAAAACCAGCACCGGATCCCCTGCCGTGCACAGAGCCTGTCACCACTGCACAGCAAAAGACCCGAACCGGAGTATCAGCTACGCTCAGGTTACTCCGCTAGCACTTGTCTCCCGGTTGCCATGACGACGTGGCAGCACAGAGCAGGAGATCTTAACAATCATACCGTGTAATTTTCTGAGGTTTTTTAAATTTTGGGGTTGACATAATCCTTGGGCGCCCTATTCCTCTATTTCTTACTCCATTTCTATGTTTAGTTTCCCCTAACAGGGAACTTAGTGGAATTAAGCAGCCAATTGTACTAGTATCGTTTGGATACTTTTTCTCACATCCCTTATATTATAATAGAATAGTGCAGGAGGGGAGTATTGTTTTTGTATATGTATGTATATATATATATATATATATATATATATATATATAATGTTATGCAAGCTATTAGAATGTTTCATACTCATCTGCTTTATGCTTTAACAATACAACTACACAATTAGTTTTTTTCCCCAGTCTCTGTGCACGCTCTAACTGTTGTGTCTAATGTATTGAAACTAAAAATTCAATACCACAAAGAACAATACGTCAAAACAAGCAACACACACACACACACACACACACACACACACACACACACACACACACACACACACACACACACACACACACACACACACTTGCTCACTGGAAAAAGTTTAGTTCTGACTTGGCTAAACTGCAACGAAATAAGCCTCAGGCCCATCCTGTCCTTAGTCATTACTTATATTCATATTGAACAGAATGTGGACTTCTGTCTCCTAGGAACTCTGAAACCATGTGTTGTTCAGAATCGACATAAGTGGTAATGTTTCGGGACAGGATGGGCCTGAGGCTTATTTAGTTGCAGTTTAGCCGAGACAGAACTACTGTAAACTTGGATCAGTGTGTGTGTGTGTGTGTGTGTGTGTGTGTGTGTGTGTGTAAGTCCTAGCAATGTGAAATGTGTGACTGCTACTGCTAGGGGTTATTTATTAATAAATAGCCACAAGTGTACGTCCTAACAATAATATCTTGTCGAAATTTTCTGTTTCAGATATCAGAGACTCAGTTTGTTCTCTATAGCAGGTCAGTCAATGGTTTAATGGTCATGTAAGCTTACAGACTGACCAGTCTTCTATGGATTGTATGAACATTATGATGTCCTCATTTCCCAACCGCCGGTCACCCATATCCAACCCGTTCTGATACCCATACAAAATAACATGTTGCCTTCAACTGACATATATTTGAAGCAGATTATTCAAATGCCTGGATACATTAAATGAGGCTGCATTGAAAAATCTGTGTTGAGTCCACAATAGGGGATGTAGTTGGCATCCCAATGTACGGAATCCTGAGGTCGGAAGGCAGGTGCCGGAATCCCAACAGCTTTCAGAATGCCATCACCAGAATCCGGGTTAGGGTTAGATTGCGAGGGGGGTGGGGGTGGAGGAGAGGGAGATTCGGTTGGAGGTTTAGGCAGCTGGAGGTGAGGTTTAGGGTTAGGGTGCAAGAAGGGAGGGTTAGGCTTAGGCTGCAGGAAGGGAGGGTTAGGGTTAGTTTAGTTGCGTCTACCTGTCGGGATTTTGGCAGTCTGGGCACTTAACCAGTAAGCTAAAGCTGCATGGTAATGCCAGTGGCTATATGAATATTCCCCTTTATGACTAGCTGTTCAACACTGCAGTCTATATATCACAGGACCATACTTACACGTTTGTATTAGGTCATCATCTTGCACTTAAACTAATATTAACTAAAACTTCATCTAATATTTTAAAACGATTGGGCCACACGCGCAAAATATAGACTTGCTCTTAGGGATAGGAATAGATTTAGATTTTTCCTCAGCGTTGCTGCGTGACAGTTTAGCATGCGTGCTGCCCCTGTTCATAGCCAGATGTGCTCTGCAGTATTAGAGAGACATGAAAGTGTATTATGTAAATCAGCTAGAAAAATGATTATAGTGCAAAGCGGCTGCTCTTTTGATTTGTGTACAATGTAGTGAATGTACATATAGCAAGCTTAGTTAACTTTGGCACATGGCTTTAAGTTGGCGGTGGACCAGTTTCCTCTGTGGGAACTCTGATGTTCTCAATATGGACACAGTGCATGCATACTGGCACAGCTGTGCACATTGAGATCAGTTGTGGGCATGAAAACTACAATGAAAGCATAATGAGAAACACACACCAAATTCCTAAACAGCAAACATTATGTTTTCTTCTATTAATACTGTAGTTAACATCAAATGAGCAGTGGATAACTTAATGAGGAGGTGAACAGTCATATATGTCCTAGACATGATTTGGCATTTATGTAGCTTCCGTTGTCACTGGTAAGCTGTGTATGTTCTGTTACATGTCACCAGGCTAGGCAGTAGTTTGCTGCTGGAATGCCACAATGAAGTCAAGACATTTGTAAGGCCAACGTTGAGTGCTCGATCCCTTCTAATGTTTTTAGAGCAAACCTTAAGTGTTGGACGCCATGGTTCTATTCTGGAGCTTCAAAGTGTTTGGCTGCTGGCGCTGGAAATCGCACATACTTTTGTAATGTTTCATATTACATAGCCTCTATTTTGAATTGGGCATATTCATATATGACCTTTGACACAGGTATTGGGGAAGACAGCCATACATTCCCTAAGGTTACTAAGTGGGCTGTATATAATTGTATTTATTTTTTTTATTAAGGGCAGGATGTACTATGCATCACATTTTTGGATGCAATACATCCTTCCACTTACAGCATGCATAGCAATGTTGATAGCTCCAGTATGCATGTAGAAATGTGATTAAAATCGCAAAGGAAAGCTCTAACGATAAAAGCTGTTCTTTGGAATGATAGAACTTCTTGGTTTATGACCCAGGAGTCATCCTGTTCATGCGCTGGCCAACACAGGAGCCGCAACAAACACTGGATGGGATCCTATTGGATACTACTCAGGGAATAATGCAAAAAGAAGTCCATAGGTTTATATTAGGCAATGCCATCTATGGATGGCATTGCCTACTGGGTACAAGTTCACATTTCGGAGCTTTGTACATATTAAGAATGCGGTCAAACCTCCAAATACAGCAGCTTTCTGAGTTTTTGTATGCATTATGATTTTAGTAAATCCCTTCCTAAAGCTGTTTATTATCTGGAGCTAATTAGCAGCTAAAACAGGGACTGTGTCATGCTGTGGAAGGGGTGGTAGTGTTTGAGCAAGAGGACCAATCCTATATAATAGATATCATTGTAAGTGCCAAAATACTTAGAAGGTTTAATGGTAACACCATCATAAAATATCTTCTTTAAACCATTGGGGGTCATTCCGAGTTGTTCGCTCGTTATTTTTTTCTCGCAACGGAGCGATTAGTCGCTAATGCGCATGCGCAATGTCCGCAGTGCGACTGCGCCAAGTTAATTTGCTATGCAGTTAGGTATTTTACTCACGGCATTACAAGGTTTTTTCTTCGTTCTGGTGATCGTAATGTGATTGACAGGAAGTGGGTGTTTCTGGGCGGAAACTGGCCGTTTTATGGGTGTGTGCGAAAAAACGCTACAGTTTCTGGGAAAAACGCGGGAGTGGCTGGAGAAACGGAGGAGTGTCTGGGCGAACGCTGGGTGTGTTTGTGACGTCAAACCAGGAACGACAAGCACTGAACTGATCGCAGTGGCAGAGTAAGTCTCGAGCTACTCAGAAACTGCACAGAGAAGTCTTTCCGCAATATTGCGAATCTTTCGTTCGCTATTTTGATAAGCTAAGATTCACTCCCAGTAGGCGGCGGCTTAGCGTGTGCAAAGCTGCTAAAAGCAGCTTGCGAGCGAACAACTCGGAATGACCCCCATTAATTCAACCCTAAATTGCATTTTATAGCATCATATGTGCAGAAATATACTGAATGAAGGCTCAGATTTATCAAGCCTTGGAGAGTGATAAATAACACGTTGATAAAGTACCATCCAATCAGCTCCTAGCTGTCATTTTTCAAACACACATTTTAACATGGCAGTTAAGAGATGATTGGTTGGTACTTTATCACTGTACTATTTATCACTCTCCAAGGCTTGATAAATGGGGCCTTTGTATGAAGTGGAAGGGTCCTGACATTCCTAAGGCTGCACAGTGTCTGTAATAGAAAAAGTAAACTAATGTGTTTAAGCAGGAAATGCAACATCTACTGTATTAGATTACACTTAAAGACATGCACATTCAAGGGACTTTTTTAAGGCCCAAATAAGCACATTTCTGGTAGAAGATTATGACAGAGGTCATGGCCACTTTAAGGTGGGGGAGTGACTATGTCCCGGGCACAAGCCTTGCGCTGAATATTGCTAAGATATCCCTACACTCTCCTGCAACAGCACTTTCACTGCCATGCATGCCCATTCATCACTGTTGCTATGCAGAGCAGTGGTGAATGGGACAAACATTCCCAACTGCCGTGGCGATCAGGGCGAAAACACAGTCACATCATCAATGTAGGACTTTCAGTCCTCAAACCTTGACTGTCCAGCCTAAATCTCGATGGATAGAAGTATGTCTTTTGGAGTAATCTGTTTCCAGTTACAGTATTTATTAAAGATTGTTGCATCCTTAAGGCAATAAACATACTAGCATTTGCAATGCATTTTTAAGTGACGCAAACATAGAAAACACACTGTGTATGTACAGTATATATGTATTTGTTTAGTTTTTTAAATGCATCTGTTACTAATCAAATTCTTTTTGGATCCGCAAGAAATGTGAATGCTTCATTACTGCACCTGATGGCAGTCACAATTCCCATTGACAAACATAATACAGTATTATTTAATTATATTTTTATTTATTACCAGTTATTTATATAGTGCACATGTATTGTATACAGAGAATATATACAGAGATTTTCCCAATCACATCAGTCCCTACCATTCATCAGTGGAGCTTACAATCTATATTCCCTACCACGTGTATACGCACACACATACACACTAGGGCAGAGGCGTCACTCACCTCTGTGACACCCGGTGCGGCAGCGAGGATAAAAGGGGCGGGGCTTCGCGGGAATGGGCGGGGCTTACATAGAGGGGCGGGGCTTCGCGGGAGGAACCCGTTTTTAAACCATTGCAGGCGCGCAAAGGGGGCGGGGCTTTGCTGAGGGGCGGGGCTTCGCGTCCCGACACCCGTTTTTTTTTTCACTGGGGGGTGTGGGAGGTGAGGGCTGACTCTCGGGAGGTGCTGTCCCTGCAGTGCCGGCTCCTACAAAGTGACAGGAGCCGAGTGCTGCACATAATATAACAGTGCAGCACTCGGCTTCTGTCACTCTGCAGGAGCCGGCATTTTGGTGTCACCCCTCGGCGGGTGACACCCGGGAGCGGGCCGCACCCCCCGCACCCCCCTTGTGACGCTACTGCACTAGGGTTAATTGTTGTTGGGAGTCAGTTAACCTACCAGGATAATTTTGGAGTGTTGGAGGAAACCAGAGTGCCCGGCGAAATCCATGTAGGCATAGGGAGGGTATACAAACTCCACACAGTTAGGGCCATGGTGGAAATCGAACCCAATACCTCAATGGTGTAAGGCACCATCAGTATGAATTGATTTGAAATATAAAGCACTCACAACAATGCACCACATGTCAAAATGCAGATTTGCATAAAGTTTTATTTGGACAATAATTTGTATTTTTAATGGTAAAACTAAACTACTTAAATGACAATAATAATACATGGTAAACACAGACTGTTACTGTGAGGCAAACATAGCCTTTGTGTGGTACAATAGCTCTTCCACACTCTGTATATAACAGCTGAGTGTCTCTTCTGTAGATTTTCTTTGTTTGTGAAGCAGAGCATATGATAGTTACATACAGATATTTTTTGTTTCCTGCAACATTATTTTTAAAGCCATAAAAACTGTGCACACTAAAATGACAGTAAGCTAATATTTAAAAATAATAGGACCACACTGTTTATAACTAATATAATGGGGTAATTCCAAGTTGATCACAGCAGGACATTTTTTAGCAGTTGGGCAAAACCATGTACACTGCGGGGGGGGGGGGGGGGGGGGGCAGATATAACATTTGCAGAGACAGTTAGATTTGGGTGGATTATTTTGTTTCTGTGCAGGGTAAATACTGGCTGCTTTATTTTTACACTGCAATTTAGATTGCAGATTGAACACACAACACCCAAATCTAACTCTCTCTGCACATGTTATATCTGCCTCCCCTGCAGTGCACATGGTTTTGCCCAACTGCTAAAAAATTTCCTGCTGCGATCAACTTGGAATTACCCCCAATATGCGTTGGCGAAAGTAATGCCTAGCATATTGCACCCACTTGCAAATAGCTGATTTTTCATGTACAAGACAATATATTGAAATGTGCTTCAAGGGCTGGAGATAGTCGAGTTATATAGAAGCAAATTCCAATATAATTCAAATAATGGAAATTCAACAATAATTAAGCTTCTAGAGCAGTATTTTAGGACATTTGGAATGTGGTCTAACGCTAGGCAGGACTTTGTACTAATTGTAGACAGGAATGTGGTCTAGTACTAGGCAGGACTTTGGACTAATTGTAGACAGGAATGTGGTCTAGTACTAGGCAGGACTTTGGACTAATTGTAGGCAGGTATGTGGTCTAGTACTAGGCAGGACTTTGGACTAATTGTAGGCAGGTATGTGGTCTAGTACTAGGCAGGACTTTGTACTAATTGTAGACAGGAATGTGGTCTAGTACTAGGCAGGACTTTGGACTAATTGTAGACAGGAATGTGGTCTAGTACTAGGCAGGACTTTGGACTAATTGTAGGCAGATATGTGGTCTAGTACTAGGCAGGACTTTGGACTAATTGTAGGCAGGAATGTGGTCTAGTACTAGGCAGGACTTTGGACTAATTGTAGGCAGGAATGTGGTCTAGTACTAGGCAGGACTTTGGACTAATTGTAGGCAGGAATGTGGTCTAGTACTAGGCAGGACTTTGGACTAATTGTAGGCAGGAATGTGGTCTAGTACTAGGCAGGACTTTGAACTAATTGTAGGCAGGAATGTGGTCTAGTACTAGGCAGTACTTTGGACTAATTGTAGGCAGGAATGTGGTCTAGTACTAGGCAGGACTTTGGACTAATTGTAGGCAGGAATGTGGTCTAGTGCTAGGCAGGACTTTGGACTAATTGTAGGCAGGAATGTGGTCTAGTGCTAGGCAGGACTTTGGACTAATTGTAGGCAGGAATGTGGTCTAGTACTTGGCAGGACTTTGGACTAATTGTAGGCAGGAATGTGGTCTAGTACTAGGCAGGACTTTGGACTAATTGTAGGCAGGAATGTGGTCTAGTACTAGGCAGGACTTTGGACTAATTGTAGGCAGGAATGTGGTCTAGTACTAGGCAGGACTTTGGACTAATTGTAGGCAGGTATGTGGTCTAGTACTAGGCAGGACTTTGGACTAATACTAGGCAGGAGTGTGGTCTAGTACTAGGCAGGACTTTGGACTAATACTAGGCAGCAGAGCCGGCCCTAACCAATATGATGCCCTAGGCAAGATTTTGGCTGGTGCCCCCTAACACCACCGCTAGTTCTGCAGGAGATGCCTGGCATGAGTCAGCTGGCAGCTCTGCTAACGTCTGGCGCCTTTTGTTTCTGAAAATGCATCTTATTTGCATTACTATGTGGCTAGGATGCACAAGCAGCTTCTGCTGATTAAAATGATATGCAGCATGTCTATATTCTGTGTGCGATTGTGGCTGTATCTGCATACAAAATGCTACATTACAGTGATTTCCAGGAATGCACTGCAATGTAGTATTTCGTATGCAGATACAACTGCAGTCACACACAGAATATAGGCATGCCACATATCATTTTAATCAGCAGAAGCTGCTGGTGCCCCTAAGCATACCAAATGCCCTAGGCATTTGCCTAGTTTGCCTATGCCTAAGGCCGGCTCTGCTAGGCAGGAATGTTTAATACTAGGCAGGACTTTGGACTAATACTAGGCAGGAATCAGGAATGTGGTCTACCACTATGGAATGACTTTGGCTACTCAGGGACCCTGAGAGGGGTATGGAGTGAGTAATAATTACCTGGAACCAGGCCTGTTGGAGGGGCCTGGCAGGGGGCCCCAGTCAGCTGTAAAGGGAGATAAATGGCCCACTTTTTATGCAAGGCATAATATTTTATTCCTCATTTATTTAGGGTAAATGGCCATGCCCCACTTATTTGCCCCCCCCCCCCCCCTCCCTGTACCTGAGCCCATATCAGCGGTTGGTGGCCCTGCTACTACTTCTAGGCACTATGTAGGACTTTTGTCTAATACTAGTCAGACCATTAGTCAAACACTAAACAGTACTTTTGTTCAATACTAGACAGTACTTTGAAGTGACATTTCTACTTTGTTGACAATCCAATGATGACCCACAATCCAGCGAATGGTCAGGAAAGGCAACAGCATCCAAGCATTTCCATTGAGGCATGCACTAGTTTATGCAGCAGTCATCACTAGACAAAAATAATGTGCTGCATGTCCTTATTTTTTGTGCTTTACAAATGACCCTCATTGGGTGCACTTTTCTGCAATATTTCCTGAAAATTCCCTTTCGCTTACAATTACCATGCCAGTTGTTAGATATACAGAAAATCCCCGGGACGTGGCCCTGGGTGTGCATCATATTTGAGCTTACAGTACGTAAAAATTCCTATCCTCTATAAGATTATGTAGAAGATAGTGTCAGATGCAGATAATATATAGATGTGTTAGAGTAGCTTCTCTGTAATTATAGAACCTACTTCGCAGAAACTCACACTACATTGTTTTTTCCTGTCAGTCGTTCAGAGACATTTTATTACTGTGGTCACAAATATTATTCCTCAAACATTCTTTCTCATAACATCATGATCTAATCGTATCTTCATGTAACAGAAGACCAGATGAACACTACAATAAATAAATAAATACATGCATAAATAATTACAGAGAAATTGAAGTCCAATGAATTGGTTTAAACAATCCGTCCATGGTTCTTTGTTTAAAAATGATGTTGTTTCTTTTTAGTCATGATTGGGAAATGTTTACATTTTGAAAACTCTCTGATTCAACTTCAAAATACATTGCACATCAATTACATTGAGATTGTTGCATTATCTATTACTTAACCTATTGTCTGCTAATAGACTACTAGGATTAAAATATTCAAGATAGTGGTTTGTTTTGATGAAATTAACCCTAAAAATATAGTATAATAAAGATCAGGGCTGAAAAACAGCAACAGTAATAGTTACCCAGATCCTGTATGTTCGCTATACAGAACACATTAGGGCTAATTCCTAGTTGTCCACTAATGGCAATGGCACAGCAGTTGCATCTTTGTGCGCAGTGGCTGTGAGACATTATGTAAAAGCCACAGGAAGCATCTTATGTAACTGCCGGCTTCTGTGATCCGCTGTGTCTGAAGGACCATCATTGTATCAGCTGCACAACCATCGGACATCTGAGTAACCCTCAGCTTACTCAGGCTGTCTGGCAACATCAAGCTGCTGGGGCCAGTGAAGCTGCATCCAAGGACGCAGCAACTGGTTTTGGCATGCCCAGAAAATAAGTTGTTAGTCACCCCCCATTTCCTAAAATGCTCCCCGTCGCTGCCCCAAAATACCAGCAGCATGCCAATCATACTGTGGCTTTCGGAATAATACCAGCATCGACTCAGAAACAGATCTGTACATGCGCAGATCAAACAACATTGCTGATTTACATAAATCACATTTATATCAATCTCTGACTCAGACACATTGTACGCTGATGAAACATTAATACTTTTTGTTTACTTATGCATTTAGTTTTTTGTTGCTATAGAAATACTCATATCTAAAAGTTTTGTGGTGTGTGTGTGTGTGTGTGTGTGTGTATATATATATATATATATATACACACACAGTATGTACAGTATATGTGTGTATGTATGTATATATATATATATATATATATATATATATATACAGTGTGTGTGTGTGTGTGTGTGTGTGTGTGTGTGTGTGTGTGTGTATATATATGTATATGACGGATTCCGGCGGTAGGCGGTCCCCCGCTCCGGCCCGCGCATTGTGCACAGTGGTGAGGGGTTATAAGGTGAGTGAGTTTTTGTTTATGTTTGTATGTCCTGACGAAAATTGAATACATTGAAACGTTGACTGTCATGTGGGCTTGCTTCGCCTAATTACCGGAGTCCTGAGTGCCGTACATCCTCACACTATATATATGTATATATATATTCATATTCTTACCATAAAGTAGTTCAATTAATACCCCTTTCACACCGCAAACCCGGGTGTGACCTGGTATTTTGAATCCGGGTCCGACCTGGGTCGGACACGGGTCCGACCCTTTCACACTACACTTTCAACCCGGGTTATTGCAGGATTGGCTCCTTTTAACTCAACCCAGGTCAGCAATTAAAACACCATGGATGTCATTTTAAATGGACTTTTTTTGGCTCAGAAAGATGAGGTGTCAGAAGGGGACAAAAGGAGAGGGTGGGGACAGCTCACAGCATTGCAGGAATCATGGCTGACAGAGTTATGTTTTTATACACAATTGCATCTTTATCTGTTCCAGTAACATACCTCCCAACTGTCCCGATTTTCACGGGACAGTCCTGTTTTATATGGACTGTCCCGGTGTCCCACCCACGGGCTGCAGGGTCCCGTGATGTGTGTGTGTGTGTGTGGGGGGGGGGGGGGGGGAGGGGAGCCTTCTGTCACTGCTGCTCTGCTTAGCAGGTGACAGAGGGAGTGGGGTCATGCCATCAGCTCAAAGTGTGCTGGGCATGCCCCCTCAGTGACGGTACAAGGGGGCGTGACTCGAGGCCACGCGTGCGCCAAGGTCCCTCTTTGTACTTATAATAAGGTATGCAGCAAGTTGCCTAGCAATCTCTAATTCTTAACGCTCTCTGTTCTCTCCTGTGTAGCTGGGCTCAGGCTGCTGACATCATCGAGGCACACAGAGAACAGCCAATCAGCACTTTTACATGAATGCGGGGTTGGACACTTTAGAGTGCACATCGACCCGGGTTGGACCTGTGTATAACACTGCTTTTTTACTTGGTTAAAAATGCAGGGTTACTCGACCCGGGATATTCAAAAGTGGTGCTTCTAGACTGCACCTCGTCCCGGCAATATCCCGGGATATATTTACGGTGTGGAAGGGGTATAAGTCATTTTCCTGCATGTTTTATTTAACAGGAGAGAATAGCCTACAACTACTCTGGGCTTTTGATGGTTTCATAATCCCTCTGACAATTATAATGCAAGGGTTAAAATAAAATATAAAAAAACCTTTGTAATGAATGTCTTTGTTAGAACATCAAGTGACTGGCAGACATTTAGGAGACTTAGAAGATAGACATCAATAGATTTGAAACAAAGATATGTCTGTTTTTTGGTATCTGATGTAGTTGCAAGCACCAGTATTAAAGGATTAGATCTTAACTTTGGCAGAGTCCTGTTGCTTTCTAAAAGCTGTCTTTGGATAAATATATACAGTTCACAAAGAGGGCATACTGTAGTTTAGCATGGAATCGCTGTACATATAACTCTTTCATATCTAAGCTCATTGTTTATCTCACATAATATAGTTTACAGAATGCACCCAAGTGATTTCTGAGACAGAAGCAGTTTGTCATACTGTGTACTATACTTGCCTACTTTTCAAAAAACATTTCAGGGAGATGTGACAGTAACACCTATCAGCATGGACGTGTACTGCTACATCTGAGAGGTGCGTCATACAGTGACTTACATCCACATGTAAATGAGCCCCAACGTTAGTAAGCTCTACTTGTGGAAGAAAAGACACTGATATTTTGCAGGATTTGTTCGTATATTGGGGGTAATTCTGAGTTGATCGCAGCATAAAGTTTGTTAGCATGTGGGCAAAACCATGTGCACTGCAGGGGGGCAGATATAACATGTGCAGAGAGAGTTAGATTTGGGTGGGTTATATTGTTTCTAGAGGCGGAACTGTGGGAGGCAATGGAGCCAGCTGCCGCCGGGCTCCTGACCTGCAGGGGGCACTTCTCCATTGCCTCCCACTGCCCGACAATCCATCCCTGCATCTGACTGGACGGAGGCGCGTGTCAGTGTCATGAAACGGCAGCAGCAGCTGCCTCCTCGTCCTCGTATGCACAGAGAGGAGCTGACAGCTGGCTGCAGCTAGGGGGAGCTCCAGCACACAGCTGCTCACAGGGACTTTCAATAGAGCAGGCCGGCTGAAGCTTTCTCTTCCTCCATCCTGCTGATAGATGCAGGTAGGCACTGGCACCACCTGCCTCCAGCTGCTGCATTGTGTGTGTGTGTGTGTGTGTGTGTGTGTGTGTGTGTGTGGTGTATGTGTGTGTGTGTGTGTGTGTGTGTGTGTGTGTGTGTGTGGGGTGGGGGGGTATCTTTAATAAATGTTGGCAGTACTGTTTTTATGTGTGTGAATGGTTTTAAGTGAGGTGTGTATGTCTGTGTTTTTTAAAGGAAAGTTGTGTGTTTATGTAAAAGAGGCGTGTGTGTGTGTGTGTGTGTGTGTGTGTGTGTGTGTAAGTGAAAGTGGCATGTGTGTGTAATTGTGCGTGTGTAAGTGTTGTGTGTGTGTGTGTAATTGTGTGTATAAATGAAATAGGCATGTGTATCTGTGTATTTGTGTGTGTGAAAGTGAAAGTGATGTGTGTGTGTGTGTAATTGTGTGTAAGTGAAAGCGGCATATGTGTATGTGTAAGTGAAAGTGGCGTGTGTGTGTAATTGTGTGTGTATAAGTGAAAGAGGCATGTGTGTGTGTAATTGTGCATGTGTAAGTGAAAGTGACATGTGTGTGTGGGTGTAATTGTGTGTAAGTGAAAGTGGCACGTGTGTTTGTGTGAAAGTGACGTGTGTGTAATTGTGTGAAAGTGTTGTGTGTGTGTGTAACTGAAAGTGGCATGTGTGTGTAATTGTGTGTGTAAGTGAAAGTGACGTGTGTGTGTGTGTGTGTAATTGTGTGTAAGTGAAAATGGTGTGTGTGTAAGTGAAAGCGGCGTGTGTGTAATGGAAAAAGGTGTGTGTGTGCATGTGTAAGTGAAACAGGCATGTGTGTGTAAGTGAAAAAGGTGTGTGACAGTAACACCTATCAGCATGGACGTGTACTGCTACATCTGAGAGGTGCGTCATACAGTGACTTACATCCACATGAAAATGAGCCCCAACGTTAGTAAGCTCTTCTTGTGGAAGAAAAGACACTGATATTTTGCAGGATTTGTTCGTATATTGGGGGTAATTCTGAGTTGATCGCAGCAGAAAGTTTGTTAGCATGTGGGCAAAACCATGTGCACTGCAGGGGGGCAGATATAACATGTGCAGAGAGAGTTAGATTTGGGTGGGTTATATTGTTTCCAGAGGCGGAACTGTGGGAGGTAATGGAGTCAGCTGCCGCCGGGCTCCTGACCTGCAGGGGGCACTTCTCCATTGCCTCCCATTGCCCGACAATCCATCCCTGCATCTGACTGGACGGAGGCGCGTGTCAGTGTCATGAAACGGCAGCAGCAGCTGCCTCCTCGTCCTCGTATGCACAGAGAGGAGCTGACAGCTGGCTGCAGCTAGGGGGAGCTCCAGCACACAGCTGCTCACAGGGACTTTCAATAGAGCAGGCCGGCTGAAGCTTTCTCTTCCTCCATCCTGCTGATAGATGCAGGTAGGCACTGGCACCACCTGCCTCCAGCTGCTGCATTGTGTGTGTGTGTGTGTGTGTGTGTGTGTGTGTGTGTGTGCGTGTGTGTGTGTGTGTGTGTGTGTGTGTGGGGTGGGGGGGTATCTTTAATAAATGTTGGCAGCACTGTTTTTATGTGTGTGAATGGTTTTAAGTGAGGTGTGTATGTCTGTGTTTTTTAAAGGAAAGTTGTGTGTTTATGTAAAAGAGGCGTGTGTGTGTGTGTGTGTGTGTGTGTGTGTGTGTGTGTGTGTGTGTGTGTAAGTGAAAGTGGCATGTGTGTGTAATTGTGCATGTGTAAGTGTTGCGTGTGTGTGTGTGTAATTGTGTGTATAAATGAAATAGGCATGTGTATCTGTGTATTTGTGTGTGTGAAAGTGATGTGTGTGTGTAATTGTGTGTAAGTGAAAGTGGCATATGTGTATGTGTAAGTGAAAGTGGCGTGTGTGTGTAATTGTGTGTGTATAAGTGAAAGAGGCATGTGTGTGTGTAATTGTGCATGTGTAAGTGAAAGTGACGTGTGCGTGTGGGTGTAATTGTGTGTAAGTGAAAGTGGCACGTGTGTTTGTGTGAAAGTGACGTGTGTAATTGTGTGAAAGTGTCGTGTGTGTGTAACTGAAAGTGGCATGTGTGTGTAATTGTGTGTGTAAGTGAAAGTGACGTGTGTGTGTGTGTGTGTAATTGTGTGTAAGTGAAAATGGTGTGTGTGTAAGTGAAAGCGGCGTGTGTGTAAGGGAAAAAGGTGTGCGTGTGCATGTGTAAGTGAAACAGGCATGTGTGTGTAAGTGAAAAAGGTGTGTGTAAGTGAAAAAGGCGTGTGTAAGTGAAAGAGGGATGTGTGTGTGTAAGTGAAAAAGGCACATATAAGTGTAAAAGGCATGTGTGTGTAACTGAAAAAGGCATGTGTGTAAGTGAAAAAGACATGTGTGTGTAATAGAAAAAGGCGTGTGTGTGTAAGTGAAAGAGGCATATATGTGTGTAAGTGAAAAAGGCGTGTGTGTGTAAGTGAAAGAGGCATATATGTGTGTAAGTGAAAAAGGCGTGTGTGTAAGTGAAAAAGGCGTGTGTGTGTGTGGGTTTACATGAGAGGCATGTGGGTTTGTGTTAGTGAAAGAGGCATGTGTGTGTGTAAGTGAAAGAGGTGTGTGTGTAAGTGAAAGCGGTGTGTATGTGGGTTTATGTGAAGGGCATGTGTGTGTAACTGAAAAAGGCATGTGTGTAAGTGAAAAAGACGTGTGTGTGTGTGTAATAGAAAAAGGCGTGTGTGTGTGTAAGTGAAAGAGGCATATATGTGTGTAAGTGAAAAAGGCGTGTGCGTAAGTGAAAAAGGCATGTGTGTTTACATGAGAGGCATGTGAGTTTGTGTTAGTGAAAGAGGCATGTGTGTGTAAGTGAAAGAGGTGTGTGTAAGTGAAAGAGATGTGTATGTGGGTTTATGTGAGAGGCATGTGTGTGGGTTTGCGTGAGAAGCATGTGAGTGTGTGTAATTAAAAGAGACGTGTGTTTGTGTGTAAGTGAAAGGCATGTGTGTGTAAGTGAAAGAGGCGTGTGTGTGTAAGTGAAAGAAGCATGTGTGTGTGCAAGTGAAAGAGGCGTGTGAGTTAGTGAAAAAGGCATGTTTGTGTAAGTGAAAGAGGTGTGTGTGTTTTAAGTGAAAAAGGCATGTGTGTGTGCAAGGAAAATAGGCATGTGTGTGTAAGTGAAAGAGGTGTGTGTGTGTGTGTATGTCTATACTACTATTGTGAAAGGCATCTGAGTACGCTGCTACTGTTTATCCTGAGTACCAGAGATCTACATGTGGCAAATATGTGTGTGTGTGTGTGTGGGGGGGGGGGGGGGGGGGGGCACCAACATTTTATCATGCCTCTGGGCGACTGGGGTGAACTTACGCCACTGATTGTTTCTGTGCAGGGTAAATACTGGCTGCTTTATTTTTACACTGCAATTTAGATTTCAGTTTGAATACTCCCCACCCAAATCTCTCTCTCTCTGCACATGTTATATCTGCCCCCCCTGCAGTGCATATGGTTTTGCCCAACTGCTAAAAAATATCCTGCTGCGAACAACTTGGAATTACCCCCATAGTTTTGCCCAACTGCTAAAAAATTTGTTGCTGCGACCAACTCAGAATTAGGCCCATTGTGTTTTACAAGAGGTTCCATATAATGTAAGTTGCCACGAGAAACCTTATTTACAATGCATGTAGCCATTGGGATCATAGTGCCTTATACCCAATGCAGGGAACTGGCAGTGATGATCCCATATGAATGTATATATCTCTGATTTCTCTTTTTCCCCAAGAATGTAACAGCTGCATAATAGGGGTAAGGTGCAATCAGGAAGATTGATGACTATTCAGGGAGTGAGGGAGATTGCTGCTATTTCAGTGAGTCTCCTGCAGAATGAGGGAGTGTAGGCAACTATGCTGTGTACCACAACTTGGCACTACTGTATGCATACGGATGTACAGTACGTAGTCATTAGTAAATCCAACACAAAATATTTACTATGTGTGCAGACTTTACTAGTAGCATATGTGTGAGGGGTTCGGTATAATTTCCCGCTGCACGGGATGCCGATTGTCAGTATACCGACAATGATGACCCACAATACAGCGAATGGTCAGGAAAGACAACAGCATTCAAGCATTTCCAGCATCCAAGCACTAGTTTATGCAGCATCAGTAGACACACATAATGTGCTGCATGTCCTTATTTTTTGTGCTTTACAAATGACCCTCATTGCATACGGTTTTCTGCAATACTTACTGTAAACTCCCATTCGCTAGTAGTCATAATTACCATGCCATTTGTTAGATATGTAGAAAATCCCTGGGACGTTACCCTGGGTGTTCATCATATTTGAGCTTATTACACATTACACAGCCCTGGCAACTAGCATTACACAGCCCTGGCAACAGTGTAATGTCAGTTGACAGGGCTGTGTAGTGCTAGTTGCCAGGGCTGTGTAGTGCTCTTTGGGGTGTTTACAGCGCCCGCTGACCGCCCTCCAGCATCTCCATCCACCTCCTCCTGCCCGTTCGCCAGCCAGCCCGCCCGTTTGCCATCCAGCCCGCCCGCTGCTGTGTCCTGGCTCCCCCTCCACACCGTCATTAGTACTCCGCTCCTGGGTGGAGTTTCGTGTAATGACACGTTTGCGTCGTGACGTCACAATGCAAACACATCATTACAAAAAACTCCACCTCCATAGTGGAGTATGATAATGTCGATATTATCTTAAACCATAAAGCTATACCTTTAAATACACTTTTACCCTGGAGCCGCTGCGGCCGCTAGACTTAATATACACGCTACGCACTTTGTGCGCTATTTGCGTACAGAGTCCCGTACGTTGTACGGACTTAGCGTACAAACGCCGCGCTGGGGGTACAAAGTACACACAGCGCGCGCACACACTCTTGATAAACTTTAAACCTTATTAGTAATGCAATGCAATGATGTTATACCTTAAACCTTACGCAGCGCTGACGGTATAAAGTACCCGCAGTGCGTACACACCTTATCAATACACTCTTAAACCTTATACAGTTAAATACGCTTTAAACCCTGGCAGGGAAAAGAGGACACAACACCGATTTGTAGTTTAAACACTGGGCTCCGAAACCTCAGCATATATGTCTGGAAGGGGATAACAATACAATTTATACACTACAAAATACAAGAGTAAAATGGCTACAGTCAATGTTCATACGTGAAAATATTCGCTTGCGCAACCTGGACCAGTCCTCCGCTCATCAGGTAGATAGCGTTCAGAGTCTTCTGACCGGCCAGGCAGCAACAGGCTTTTTATACACTACTTCCATAAACAATACAATGGTTACTGTAATCTCTTTGTCCATTGGACACAGAGATGCATCTTTACATTACAGGAGAGGTCATAGGTTGATTTGAAAAGGTGGGTGATGTCTTTCCCAACTGCTCTTGTGGGTGGTCTCCTCTGGATTCCCGCCGCATACATAGTATACAGTAAATACAGTTTATATCTATATTCTACTTCTGCACATAACTATACGCAGGAACATGCGATCTTCCTCTAACCAACACCGGAATGTTACCCTTAAAATACCCTACAGCTGGATACTAGACATCACCTTATAACCTTAGTCTGTCCCTTCCTATCATGCAAAGGCGAATCCCTTAGTCCTGGAATCATTTAAACTGTTGATACTTGTTGATGTGGTGCAGGGGAGCTATGTTTAAAATGTGCACTATTCGGGTTAAATATGTAATATTTTGATAACCCCCTATGCGCTCACAAACTCCGCCGTAAATACCCATACCACGCGCAGGACCGCGGGAGCGATCATACGCAAATTGCGGATATGTGCACGCACGGCGGAACAAGTGCACGCGCAGTGGGCATGTGTGTGTGGTTAGTACGTGGTGTGTGTGCTACAATATTTTTCGACTTTGACAGTCCACCCTTTGGCAGTCAACAATAACTGCCACTATCTAAACACTAAACAGAAAAATATACAATACAATATCTACAGATGATTGGATGGTAGGAGGAGAGGTGTAGGTGAGAAATGTATGACCTAGTGGGATAGTAAAAGCATGTATGTATGAATCCATGTCTGAGGGGCATATGTTCTAGATAAGCTTCGAGGTATTGCGAAGTATACATTAAATCCTTCTTATCCCGTATTAAGGGTCTGTAAGTGGGCCAACAAACACTGCCGAGCTCTTTTTGGCTTTTTTGTTCCAACAAATAGGGTGCACATTTAGTTGATGATACATGGAGGGGGAACATATGTGAGTGCTAATATATGTGGATATCACCTGTCGACTATGTGTGTCACTAACTGAAGGTTGTAGAGTTGAAGATAAGACACATATCTAAAATACATTTACATAACATTTTCATAATCATTCTTGGTTGTAGTCGATGTCTTTTCCGGATCGGTGTATCTGGGCCAAGGGGGAGACAAAGGAAAAATGGGTGAAAGAAACGGGCCATGGAATTCATTTGCAATCCTTATCACAACATTGTCTCTATGGATGGGTCGTAAATTAAATCTGCTGCTGTAACAATGCCCCCGCTCCTTAAACTCATCAATTTTGTGCCGTGCTTGCGCCGCGTTAAAATTCGAACACACCTAAATATCAAGCCAATAATTATGACGACTCCCAGGATACAAAGGAGAAACTTTCCTACACTCATAATAACATTTTGAGCCCATTCTCCTAATCCTGAGAACCAATTTCGTGGGTTCAACCATGAGACCCAGCCGGTCAGTTCATTACTCACAGCAGTCAGGGTAAAGTTGTGTCTCCTTCGGAACTCCCTCTTCAACTGCGAGATATCGTCCATCTTTTGATCGATGATCTCGGTTGGGTCATCAGTGCTGTTTGTAATATACGTGCAGCACTTCACACCATATTGAGTTGCCAAAGTGACACAGTACCCACTCGTCACGGCTGTGATATAATTGAGGACCATCCTGTGCTGGATCAGTTCCGTTTTGTAAGCTTGCAACTCCCTACCCGTATACCTGAAGGTGTCGTCATACATCTCAGTGATATTATCTATCAAGTTCGCTAGCGCTTGGATATACCTATAATTTATAATTCCTCTGGCAGTACGGGTGATGTCTAATGCGAGAAGGAATTGAATCCCGGTGGATTCGTGGATCAAATCAGAGGCTACGTGCTCTGTCCTATCTATGAGGTGTCTCTTAACGATGTGTTCATAGTGAGTATGAGTATAAGGAGCCTGAGCACTGCGGTGAACGTCTTTCATCTTATCATGGGTTATGGTCATGACCTCTGGCAACACTCTTCCAACATAACACAATCCCTCTGAGTTTGGGGCAAGCCACTTATACGCCTTCCTCCCACATATGAAATAGGCATCATCGGGGAGAACATATGGGACAGAATATGACATTACCATATTACAAACTTTCCAAGTGAAAAACCCAATCCGTAGTTCTCTCATCTGTTCAGTACAAGTATCAGGCTGTATGATATGCGCACAGTACCCCGGTGATACTTCTCCAACCCGCATGGTCTTGCTTCCTAGAGTATACCTATACCGGAAATACCTTCCACTGTTGGCTATTTGGCGTATAAGTTCAGAGTCTACGGGTATCCTATCAGCTCTATTCGAAAAGGCCATGGTTTGATTATTCCATGTCATCTCCCCTCCCAATTTCCTGATTTTCGGGAATTGGAAATGTTGAAACACACTAAGGATCTATCTACATGATACTGGTGGAACTTCAAACTAGGGGACCTAGAAATATTAAATTTCTTGTCCACCGGTCTCCCACCCTGTAATTCGAGTACCTCATCTATTGCTAAAGGGTACGGTACTAATCCTGACTTGCTCTGACCTTGAGGTACTTGTGAGCACACCCAGCATTCTGTCTGGTTTAAGACCTTACCCACTAGTGAGTGGTAATCACTCAATGGATGACGGTCCATGTTGATATTAAGGCTGGACTGACATCTCTGGATGCACCCATCCTCAACTATGTTCTCACAATTCTTACAAATGCAATTTTCCTCAGCCAATAACCCTTCACAGTGCCTCCTAGTTCCCTGACTACCAGATCGTTTTCTGATACTCGCCTTTGCTCGATTGATGTGTTGCTCTTGGAATTCTACAAATCCGTCCTTGCCATCAAAACCCATTCCAGATCCTTTCTCGACCTCTCTGGTACTCTCACCGAAACAGACTGCTCTGGTCAACAACAGGGTTAACAGGAAAACCCGGAACGCAGTCTCTTGGGGTAAGTCCATCTTGTTAAGGGGAGAGAAAGGGAACAAGAAGGGGGAGGAAAGGAGGGTAATGGGAGATGGAGAAAATTATAAAAAGGGAAAAAGAAAACTGGTGCGACAACCGCCTCTGGTCTTCTTGTTCTCCGTGCTCAGGTGCCGTCTCAACAGTACTGCCTCTCAGCCTTCCCGGAACAGACACTCCAGTGATACGATGTTCTCTACACTCTGCTCTTTGTCACGGGTTCTCTCTGGGTCAGCGACCTTCTTACAGTGGGACGAGTGGACCCAAGTCTCTCTTTCGGCAACCTTTAATGCTGTCGTGCTGGTTAGTAAGACTTGGTACGGTCCTTCCCACCTGTCAATGAAGCAACCTGAGCGTAGAAAATTTTGAATCATTACATAATCCCCAGGTTCAATGTCATGACAATTACTGTTCGGTAGGTCAGGAATCACCAGCTTTAGATTTCTGTTTTGATTCCTCAGCTGCTGGCTCATCTTAACCAAATATTTTACAGTCACTTCGTTATTGCATTTCAAATCATCCTGGCGTTCTATCATTACATGGGGTTGTCGACCAAAAAGAATCTCAAAGGGTGATAGGTTAAGTGGGGACCTGGGAGTGGTTCTGATGCTGTACAATACAAGTGGCAAAGCTTCTGGCCACAACAATCCAGTTTCAGCCATCACTTTGCTCAGCTTGTTCTTAATAGTACTGTTTACTCTCTCCACCTTCGCACTCGCCTGTGGTCGGTACGGAGTATGCAGCTTGCTATTAATTCCCATCAGTTTGCACATAACCTGAAAGACTTCACCTGTAAAATGGGTACCCCTATCGCTTTCAATTATCCTAGGGATACCATATCTGCACACAAATTCGTGCACAATTTTCTTTGCAGTGAACGTAGCAGTATTTGTGGCAGCAGGGAACGCTTCTACCCAATTGGAAAACACATCAATACAGACTAACACATATTTTAAATTCCTGCAGGGTGGAAACTGTATAAAATCAATCTGTATTATCTTTGCCCAGATGAGTCAGACCGTGTGCCGCCTTAGCTAAGCTTGGAAGATATGCTCTGGGGGCCACTGGCTTACCCTGTCCACCTGTCCAGAGTCCTGAGGACTCCTGGCCATATCCCTTTGACCTCCAGACCGCCTTTTCCTGTGGGGAACACAAATTTTGCATCTCAATTAATTTTTGTGTGTTGACTGTGTTGAATATCATCAGTGATGTGATATCTGTTTGTATGGGGGTGCTGGCTGCTGATTTAGCAGCTTCGTCTGCCCGGCTGTTACCAAGTGACACTGGGTCTTGACTGTAAGTGTGGGCTTTGCACTTGATAACAGCCACTCTGTCTGGTTCTTGTATTGCTGTTAGAAGCCTTTTTATGTGGGGTGCATGCGCTACAGGTGTGCCAGCTGCCGTCATGAAATTTCTGAGGCGCCATAGGGCCCCAAAATCATGCACTACTCCAAAGGCATACCTAGAATCTGTATATATATTTGGCTGACTTACCCTTTGGCCAATTCACACTCTCTGGTTAGGGCGACCAGCTCAGCAACTTGTGCTGAGTGCGGTGGGCCCAGGGGCTCAGCTTCTATGGTACCTCTGTCATCTACGACTGCGTATCCAGTACACAAGTCTCCCGAGTCCGTCTGTCTGTGGCAACTACCGTCAGTGTAAAAAGTAAAAGCTACGCCTTCCAGTGGGTTGTCACTAATGTCGGGTCTTGCAGTGAAAGTCTGGTTCAGATATTCCATACAATCATGTGTGTCAGTGTCTGTACTAAATCCTCCTTCACCATCATTCTCATCCTCCACCCTTTGTGCCTGTCCAGGCACACCTGGCAGATAAGTTGCAGGATTTAGCGCGCTGCATCTGTTTATGGTGATGTTTACAGGGGCCATTAGTGCTAATTCCCACCTTGTAAACCGTGCAGAAGAGACATGTCTGGTTTGAGCAGAGTTCAGTAAGGCTGACACTGCATGAGGTGTATGGATGGTCAGGTTGTGTCCTAACACTACGTCTTCGCTTTTACTTACTAGCAAGGCTATCGCTGCAACACTTCGCAAGCATGTGGGGAGAGACCGCGCTACGGTGTCCAACTGTGCACTGTAGTAAGCTTCCGGCCTGCTGGCATCACCATGTCTCTGGGTTAGGACACCTGCCACGCACCCAGCACTTTCCGTACCGTACAATTCAAAAGGTTTCCCATAATCTGGCATGCCTAATGCAGGTGCCTGTAATAGGCACTGTTTGAGTCTCTCAAATGCCAGCTCGGACTCATCTGTGTGAGAGATCCGATCTGGTTTGTTCGAGGAGACCATTTCTTGCAAAGGTAAAGCCAGTATGGAGAACCCTGGGATCCAGTTTCGGCAGTACCCACACATTCCAAGAAAAGTGCGGATCTGTTGCTGGGTTTGTGGCAGAGTCATGTCGCGAATCGCCTGTATTCTATCAGCGGTGAGGTGTCTAAGTCCTTGTGTCAAGCAATGTCCCAAATATTTTACCTTGGTCTGGCACAACTGCAACTTGTCCTTTGAAACCTTGTGTCCCGTATTAGAAAGGTGAAACAGAAGCTGTTTCGTGTCTTTCAAGGACGATTCGAGTGAATCAGAACACAGCAGTAAGTCATCTACATACTGTATTAATACTGATCCGCTCTCAGGTTGAAAGGATTGTAAACAGTCATGCAAAGCCTGGGAGAAAATACTTGGGCTGTCATTGAAACCTTGGGGTAGGCGAGTCCAGGTGTACTGTACTCCCCTGTATGTGAATGCAAACAGGTATTGGCTGTCAGGGTGCAGAGGGACCGAAAAGAAAGCAGAACAGAGGTCAATGACAGTGAAAAATTTTGCAGTAGGGGGAATTTGCATGAGGATGACAGCTGGATTTGGCACTACGGGGAATTGGCTCTCAACTATCTTGTTTATCCCTCTTAGATCCTGCACTAGTCTGTAACCCCTCCCCCCACTCTTTTTCACAGGGAAGATGGGACTATTGGCAGTGCTGGACGTCCTAACTAGGATGCCCTGTTGTAGCAAGCGCTCTATGACTGGGTACACTCCTAATTCCACCTCTGGCTTCAGAGGATACTGTGGGATTTTTGGAGCTATCCTACCATCTTTTATTTGCACTACTACGGGAGCTACATTCGCCATCAATCCAGTGTCTTGTCCATCTTTGGTCCAGAGGGATTCCGGTATCTGGGAGATCATTTCCTCTACCTTGGATGGACACCTGTCTATAACAGCAGAGTGTGACATTAACCTTTGTGGGGTGTCTAACATATCCTCTACTTCCTGAACGTGATTCTCGGGTATATCCAAGAAGACACCCTCAGGAGTACAATATATGACACACCTCATTTTACACAATAAATCTCTCCCAAGTAGATTAGTCGGAGCCGATGCAGCTAGCAAAAAGTAATGCTTGGTCTGCAAAGGCCCTATCGTAATCTCCGCTGGTCTATTTAAAGGGTAGTGTTGCACTATTCCTGTTACTCCCATTGCTGAAATTGTTTTACCCGTAGTTTTCATACCTACCGTTGAATTTAACACTGACCTGGCCGCCCCTGTATCTACAAGAAAAGGTAATGATCTACCAGCTACATCAACTGTGACCTCAGGTTCACTACCAAGGCTAGCAATCAACTTCACTGGCTGCAGACTACAGGTGTGGCCCAACCCCTATTGTATATTGTGACCCTCCCACAGCGCGCTGGCAGCTACAATATGTGAGGGGGGTAGCTGAGAATTTTCAGAGGTCTGCCAGTCCCTCCTAGGTGGGTACCTCCTTGTTTCCCCTGCATGCAGCTCATAACTCCTCCTATGCGATCCCTGATCCCTATTATGTGTATTATAATGTGGTTCATATCCTGGTCTAGGGGGTCGATATACCTTATGTGTGCCTTTATAATTACAGTTCCGTGCAAAATGTCCTTCCCTCTGGCAGTTATAACATACTACATGCGACTTACCATCAGGGGTCTGGGGTTTTGGCTGATGTGATTTGGTTGTAAGGGCACTTATACTTACTGTCATCAGCTTATCCCCCTGTGACTCCTTGTGCTTAATGATGTTCCGATCGTGCTCGATAGCGGACTCTCTTAATGCAGCCACCGAGATACCTCTCCAGTTAGGTAGAGAGGTTTGTACCCTGGTTCTTAGTGTGTCTTTTAACCCGTCCATTAATACTGACACAGCTACCTCCCTGTGATGTACATTTTCCTTAATGTCCTCGACCCCAGTGTATCTAGCCATTTCCTGCAGTGCTCGGTGGAAATATTCGGATGCCGTTTCACCTTCTTTTTGTCTTATGGAAAAGATTTTATTCCATTTGACAACAGTAGGGAAATATACTCCTAATTGCAGATTGATCTGTCGTACATTCTCCTGAGTGTACTCATCAGTGAGAGGTACTTCTGCATCTAATTTACAATCAGTAATGAATTTCGCGGGGTCAATATTGGAGGGTAAACATGCCCGTAGCACTGTTCGCCAATCTTTGTTTGTGGGTTCGGTGGCATTACCTAATTCTTTAATAAACCTCTGGCATGCGACTAGATCCTTTCTGGGATCGGGAAATTCAGACATAATTGTCCTCAATTCTGTCCGGGACCAAGGACAATGCATAGCAATGTTCCTGATGGGAGTGATTCCCTGAGCGTCAGTCTTCCCATTGGGGACTGCGATCACCCTGACAGGATTTAGTTCAATTACATCATTTTGAGTTGCCTCTACAATCTGAGGTGCTATTGTCTCTGCATAATGTACGGTACCGTACTTACCTGTGGACACGACCTCACCTATCCCTCCGCTAGGGGCCTTTACTACTACTCATACTGGTTGGGCCGTGCCCACCTGAGTGTTCTGTATGGTGGCTGCTAGAGAGAGTGCCGATATCGTGCTG
The DNA here is from genome assembly GCF_028390025.1 of Pseudophryne corroboree. NCBI lineage: Eukaryota > Metazoa > Chordata > Amphibia > Anura > Myobatrachidae > Pseudophryne > Pseudophryne corroboree. The sequence continues at coordinate 546,723,095 of NC_086447.1, read as the reverse complement.
GGCTCATCTTCTTGCTCGCAGTCCTGAGGAAAGTTTAAAATGGGATACAACTTGCACGGATTAGCATTAGTACATTTATCAACTATACTCTTATCAAATACTAGTATGCCATTGTCTGTAGCCACTTTCTCCCCTACAATATACGGTGGTGGTGGTGCGGTTGCCATAATTTTCCTGCTAGGTTTGGAACTGGCTGCGTGAGCTAGTTCTCTTTGCATATCGCCCTCTTGCTGCCATAAATTTAAACAGTTTGTGTCTCTGACCCTTTGCTTTCGGGATTTTATCAGACATATCCTAATCCTTAAATTCTGCAATACCTCTGGCAGAGCCGGCGCAACCCGCTCAGCAGCTCCTGCAAAGCAGGGAGGCGCTGGTCGGAAGAGGCGCTCTCCCCGCTCTGCTGTTGCTGCTGGCTCCCGGCTGCGTCTGTCATTGACAGACGCAGGAAACATGAAGCGCGGCTCCGGCTCCCACCCTCCTGCTTCTACCCCCTCCTCCCCAATGAACTCTCCCGCACAGAGCCGGATTTCCACTCCCTGTCGCCCACCGCAGATCCGATCTGATCTGCGGTGCTGCGGTCCCTGCTCTCCGCTGTACATATATACAGAGCCGGCGCCGCATACTCATGGAGCTACGGGACAGCTGAGCGACGGCTCAGCTGTCCAATAGCGTGTGAAACAGCAGCCTGCGGCTCAGTCATTGGCTGGGCGCGCAGGCTGCACAGAAGAGAGAAGAAGGAGGAGGGCTGATCCCGGGCGGCATGTGGAGCCCTGTGTCACAGCAGCCTGTCAGCAAACAGTAAGGCTGCCTTTTTAATAAGATTTTTCTTTGCCCTGCTGCTAACATTAAAATTTACATCTTAGGCTGTGGGTCACACACACACACACACACACACACACACACACTATACAGTATATATGTGTGTCTGTGTGTATATATACTATATAGTGTGTATGTATGTATATATATATATATATATATATATATATAGCACAGTGACTGATGGCGGCACTCTTGGACATAGGGGGTTCTTCTCTGCGGTGCGAACGAGTCAGAACTGCGCATGCGCGGCGTGCGCATTGCGCACATGCGTCGTTGCCCGGTGACGGAGGCGCGCACAGCGAACAAAGAAAATGCAGCGCCGAACGCAAGAAAATTGACAGCGGAGAGGCGTTCCGGGGCGGATACTCACCTTTGGATGCCATTTTCGTGGAGTGGTCATCCGATCACAGGCGTGTGCAGGCAAATGGAGGCGGATGTCTGACGTCAACGCCGGGAGTTGGGAGGATCTGTCGCATAGGGTAAGTATAACCAGCCTTACTCCTCAGCAGCACAAAACTTTTTTAGCTCAGCAGGGCTGCACAAGCGAACGCAGCCCTGCTAAGCTAAAATACACTCCCCCATAGGCGTGGATTAGTTGATCGCACCAGCAGCAAAAAGTTGCTGGCTGCAATCAACTCGGAATTACCACCTTAATACAGAAAGAATCACACACGACTATCAAGTCCTTGTTAGTCAAACATTTCGGTGTTGCCACGTCAAATCCGGAACTGAATAGTCTGAAGTGACCGCAAGCGCTGAGTAGGTTTTGAGCTACTCTGAAACTACACAAAAATTGCGATGCAACCGTTCGCACTTCTGCTAAGCTAAAATACACTCCCAGTGGGAGGCGGCATAGCGTTTGCACGGCTGCTAAAAACAGCTAGCGAGCGAACAACCCCCATTGTGTATAAGGAGTACTACTGTGTGTCGTAATGTGAATTAGGTACAGAACTATCTGGTGCTCTATGAATCAAAGGCACTACGTGTGGTATAATGTGACTACGATTGTGATACTGTGTAGCGTAATTTGAATTGGGGACACTATTATGTGGCCACGCCCCTTCCATGTGAGGCCGCGCCCCTTTGGCGAGCACTGTCCCTTTATTACATATGGGAGGGAGGACGCAAATTTATTGTTTGCAGGGGGGCGCCGGACACCCTAGCACCGGCCCTGACCTCTGGTTCCAAACTGCCTACCTTAGGGAATGGTTCCCTATCTTCCGCAGTCATACGTTCCCATTCATTGCAAAAAACTTCTGTGTGTGATCCTTGCTTCTCACACATTATGTACCTCGCCGACCCCCTGGGCCGCGGAATGTCAACCTGAACCCTGGTTGACCGTCCCTTACTTGAGCAACTGGCTCCCATATTTTGCAGGTATTGCCTTCTCAGCTAATCCCACAAAAAAACAAAATACTCAATATTGTTAGGGTCTCCTGCCCTGTGCTGCCACGTCGTCATGGCAACCGGGAGACAAGTGCTAGCGGAGTAACCTGAGCGCAGCTGATACTCCGGTTCGGGTCTTTTGCTATGCAGTGGTTACAGGCAGGGGATCCGGTGCTGGTTTTTGTGCTCACAGTCTGTGAGGTCTGAGGGGGGCGTGGACAGCACCTGCTTTATAAGGCCTCTTCTCAGGTTAAGCAGATGCTGCTGAATCTTTGTTGGTTAGTCAGTTCCTGAAAGTTAGCCAGTACTGTGTAGCTTTGTATTTGTTGTTGCTTACTGCAAATAGGCCTGGGGATTTGGTACTACACTCTGCCAATCCAGACCTAGCAGTAAGACTGGAGTCAGTCATTTAGTCTGCTGAGGTTCTCTTGCTATTCTGTGAACCCAGCAGGTTTGTGGCTGTACTTTCAGACCTGCCTGCATAATCCTCTCTCACTGTGCAGGGCGTCCATGTGTCAGTTTAGTGGCAGTAAGCTGAACCTGGGCCCTGCAAGTGAGAATTAGGATTGTGGAGACTCTCCTTGTGTCTATTATTCCATCTCTGACCAAGGAGTTTACTGCCACACCCGTTGGTAACCCTTTAGGGTTTTGCTGTTGCCCTTAGCAACAGCATTTCGGGTTCTCTACGTATTAAAACACAACATCTTGCTTTTTCCATCTGAGCATTTCTAATACTAGGGAGACACCCAGTTTCTTAGCCTCTGGGCTTCTCTGTTCACTCTGTGTTGGTTTTGTTACCCTATCACCTTCTGTGTACGTTATGTCATATTTCCCAGTCTGTCTGTGAGTTCATTTGTTTTGCATCCCTCTCTGTTCAGACACCAGTACATTCCTGCAGGCACTGGTGTGCATAACAGTTCAAACACCAGTACATTCCTGCAGGCACTGGTGTGCATAACATATTCAGCAGCCCAATACTCCTGTTGAAATTTTGTGGGAATATGGAGCATACCCCTCAAAATACGTTGCAACAGGTGGTCGATCAGGTGCAGGTCCTGACTCGTCAATTTAATGATTTGTCCATTAAAATGCACACCTCCCAGGCCGCTGGCGGAGCTCCCGCAGCAGCAGCACCTTCAGGGGTTAAGGAGCCGAAGGTAAATCTTCCGGATCGTTTTTCTGGAGATCGCTCGCAGTTCTTTTGTTTCAAGGAGAGCTGCAAGTTATATTTCCAGCTTAGACCTCAGTCTTCTGGGTCAGAGATTCAGCGGGTGGGTATAGTGATTTCCTTGCTACAAGGAGACCCACAGGTCTGGGCATATGGGTTGCAGCCTGACTGTCCGTCGCTTAAAAGTGTTGATGCTTTTTTTACGGCACTGGGCATGTTGTATGATGACCCTGACAAGACGGCCTCAGCCGAGGCTCAGATTTCGATCCTTAAGCAAGGGCGAAGGCCAGTTGAGGTTTACTGTACGGAGTTTCGGAGGTTGGCCCATGATACCCAGTGGAATGACCCAGCCCTGAGACACCTGTACCGAAGAGGTCTTTCTAACCAGATAAAAGACCAACTGGTACAATATCCCTTGCCTGATAGCTTGGATCAGCTCATGCAGTTATCCATCCGGGTGGATAGACGGCTGAGAGAGCGTAGGCTTGAAAGGGAGACCGAGGTTTCCTTCATTCCCAAGGGAACCTCAGACTCTGAGGAATTTTCCGAGGAGCCTATGCAGATTGGGGCTACCCGCCTCTCCTCGCGTGAGAAGACGCGGAGGAGACAGCAGGGGTTGTGTTTGTACTGTGGGAATAAGGGTCATGTGGTAGTATCATGCCCAGAAAAGACGGAAAACTTCAGGGCCTGAGGGTGATGGGAAATATCCTGTCAGGCCAGAAGTCAGAATTTCCCAAGAAGACTTTTATCATTCCGGTGACCTTGAAGATCCTCGGTCAAACTGTCAAGACTGAGGCCTTTGTGGACAGTGGGGCCGACGGGGTTTTTATGGACCGCCAATTCGCCCTGAAACACTCTGTTTCCTTAGTACCCTTGGCGTCGGAAATTGAGATTTGTGGGTTAAACGGGGAACCATTATCCCAGGGTAAAATTACCTCTTGCACTAGCCAGATTTCTTTGTTTATTGGAGCCACACACTCTGAAAAATTGTCCTTTTATGTGACTGTCTGTACTTTTGCCCCATTGGTGTTGGGGTTACCCTGGTTAAGGGCCCACAATCCTCAATTTGACTGGGTCTCTGGGGAGATTCTTAGTTGGGGTACTGATTGTTTCAGGAGTTGCTTGAGCCTTCCAGTCAGGCTCTCGCAGCTAAGATTGCCAGGATTGCCAGGGTGTTATGCAGATTTTGCGGACGTGTTCTCCAAAAAAGTTGCAGAGGTACTACCTCCCCATCACCCCTATGACTGTGCCATTGATTTGTTGCCGAATGCTAAGCTTCCCAAGAGCAGGTTGTACTCCCTGTCACGTCCTGAGACTCAGGCTATGGCAGAGTACATTCAGGAGAACTTGGCTAAAGGATTTATCAGACCTTCACAGTCTCCAGTTGGGTCGGGGTTCTTCTTCGTGGGTAAAAAGGACGGTTCATTGCGACCCTACATCGACTTCAGGGAATTGAACCGTATCACGATTAAAAACTCATACCCACTGCCTCTCATTTCGGTCTTGTTTGACCAGCTTCGTACTGCCACCATTTTTTCTAAGATTGACCTACGCGGTGCGTACAATCTAATCCGAATAAGAGAGGGGGATGAATGGAAGACTGCCTTTAATACCCACTCAGGGCATTATGAATATTTGGTGATGCCTTTTGGGCTTTGTAATGCCCCGGCAGTCTTCCAGGATTTCATGAACGATGTGCTCAGGGAATATTTGGATAGATTCTTAGTTGTATACTTAGATGACATCCTAATCTTCTCCCATTCCCTGGAGGAACATCGGAAGCATGTACGCTTAGTCCTCCAGAAACTCAGAGACCACCGGCTTGGGGCGAAGCTGGAGAAGTGCGAATTTGAAGTTCAGCAAATCGCATTTCTAGGATATATTATCTCCCCAGAAGGTTTCCAAATGGAGGGTTCCAAGGTACAGGCAGTCCTGGATTGGGTGCAGCCCACTAGTTTGAAGGCGCTTCAGCGTTTCCTGGGCTTTGCAAATTTTTATAGACGATTTATCGCTGGATTTTTGTCTATAGTGGCGCCCTTGGTGGCACTCACTAAGAAAGGGGCGGATGTTGCTCACTGGTCTCGTGAGGCCAAAGCGGCTTTTGCCCGTCTCAAAAGGGCATTTGTCTCGGCCAAGGTGCTGCGACACCCAGATCCAGAGCGTCCTTTTGTGGTGGAGGTGGATGCCTCTGAGATGGGTATTGGGGCAGTGCTCTCTCAGATGGGAGTGTCTGATAATCGCCTTCATCCCTGTGCTTACTTTTCCCGTAAATTTTCGCCTGCCGAGATGAATTATGATGTGGGTAACCGGGAATTGTTGGCTATTAAGGATGCACTCGAGGAGTGGAGACACTGGCTTGAGGGGGCTAAGTTTGTGGTCTCAATTCTCACCGACCATAAGAATTTGGCATATTTAGAGTCAGCGAAGCGTCTCAATGCCAGGCAGGCACGATGGGCTTTGTTTTTTGCTCGCTTTAATTTTTTGATAACATATCGCCCTGGGTCAAAAAACATCAAGGCTGATGCGCTCTCGCGGAGTTTTGCTCCAATCCAGGAGACCACCGAGGAGCCGTTGCTCATTGTGTCCCCATCATGTATTAAAGTGGGCGTTACCCAGGACCTCTTGTCATTAGTCCTTAGAGCACAGGAGCAGGCTCCTCCAGACCTTCCGGTAGGTCTTTTGTTTGTGCCTCCTAGGTTAAGACAGCGAGTGTTCCTGGAATTCCATGCCAAGAAGTCGGCAGGTCACCCGGGTATTGCCAGAACTCGGGAGTTGCTATCTAGGGCGGTGTGGTGGCCCTCGGTGGCTAAGGATGTGGATCAGTGGGTTCGGGCATGTGACATCTGTGCCCGAAATAAGACTCCTAGAGGGGTTCCTGTTGGCCCATTACATCCACTCTCTATTCCATCTAAGCCATGGACCCACATTTCAATGGATTTTGTTGTGGACTTGCCTAAATCCTCGGGGATGACAGCCATCTGGGTTGTCGTTGACAGGTTTTCGAAGATGGCGCACTTCGTTCCACTGGTTGGGCTGCCATCGGCCAGACGCCTGTCTGAATTATTTATGCTGCATGTTGTGCGTCTCCACGGGTTGCCACTTGATGTGGTCTCTGACCGCGGATCCCAGTTTGTGGCCAAATTCTGGAGGGCATTTTGTTCCGATCTCCAGATTTCTGTCAGCTTGTCGTCAGGCTACCATCCGCAGTCTAATGGGCAGACTGAAAGGGTGAACCAGTCCTTGGAGCAGTTCCTCAGGTGTTATGTCTCCAAGTGTCAGACTGACTGGGTTGCTCATCTGTCAATGGCGGAGTTTGCCTATAACAACGCGGCTCACTCTGCTACAGGGATCTCTCCCTTCCTTTGTGTGTATGGGCATCATCCTAAGGCCAATTCTTTTGACCCCCTGGACTCCACGCCTGGTGGTTCCTCTGTCGTTTCGGTCCTTAGAGGTATTTGGAGGAAAGTGAAGAAAGCCCTTGTGTCTGTGTCATTAGTGACCAAAAGGGTTTTTGATAAGCGGAAAAGACCCTGCAGCTTCAAATTAGGAGACTTCGTCTGGTTGTCTACCAAGAATTTGAAGTTGAGACAGCCATCTCATAAGTTAGGCCCCCGGTTCATCGGCCCTTATAAGATCACCAGGGTTATCAATCCGGTGGCATTTCAGTTAGATCTGCCCCGTTCTTTGGGTATCAATAAAACATTTCATTGTTCCCTTTTAAAACGGGCGATTAGTAATCCTTCTTCCAGAGGAAGACCTTCCCCTCTTCTGATACGTGGCCAGAGGGAGTTTGTTGTTGAAAGGATTCTTGACTCCAAGATGGTTCGGGGTCGGCTGTCATTTTTGGTGCACTGGAAGGGGTATGGCCCGGAGGAGCGGTCATGGGTGCGCAGTTGTGATCTTCATGCCCCCAGACTGATACGCTCTTTCTTCTCGCAGTTCCCCGATAAACCCGGTGGTAGGGGTTCTTTGACCCCTCGTCAGAGGGGGGGTACTGTTAGGGTCTCCTGCCCTGTGCTGCCACGTCGTCATGGCAACCGGGAGACAAGTGCTAGCGGAGTAACCTGAGCGCAGCTGATACTCCGGTTCGGGTCTTTTGCTATGCAGTGGTTACAGGCAGGGGATCCGGTGCTGGTTTTTGTGCTCACAGTCTGTGAGGTCTGAGGGGGGCGTGGACAGCACCTGCTTTATAAGGCCTCTTCTCAGGTTAAGCAGATGCTGCTGAATCTTTGTTGGTTAGTCAGTTCCTGAAAGTTAGCCAGTACTGTGTAGCTTTGTATTTGTTGTTGCTTACTGCAAATAGGCCTGGGGATTTGGTACTACACTCTGCCAATCCAGACATAGCAGTAAGACTGGAGTCAGTCATTTAGTCTGCTGAGGTTCTCTTGCTATTCTGTGAACCCAGCAGGTTTGTGGCTGTACTTTCAGACCTGCCTGCATAATCCTCTCTCACTGTGCAGGGCGTCCATGTGTCAGTTTAGTGGCAGTAAGCTGAACCTGGGCCCTGCAAGTGAGAATTAGGATTGTGGAGACTCTCCTTGTGTCTATTATTCCATCTCTGACCAAGGAGTTTACTGCCACACCCGTTGGTAACCCTTTAGGGTTTTGCTGTTGCCCTTAGCAACAGCATTTCGGGTTCTCTACGTATTAAAACACAACATCTTGCTTTTTCCATCTGAGCATTTCTAATACTAGGGAGACACCCAGTTTCTTAGCCTCTGGGCTTCTCTGTTCACTCTGTGTTGGTTTTGTTACCCTATCACCTTCTGTGTACGTTATGTCATATTTCCCAGTCTGTCTGTGAGTTCATTTGTTTTGCATCCCTCTCTGTTCAGACACCAGTACATTCCTGCAGGCACTGGTGTGCATAACAAATATAAGGCAACGGTGAAAGTCCTCCGAGTGCTTTCACCCACTCACGCCACCGTTGGCCAATACTACCATACACTGTTGATAGCGCAGGCAATGTACCCAACCTCGGGCCCCTAAGTAACCTCTATTTACTGGAAGTATCTGGGAGTGACTTACCCTTTCCAGTAAATATTGGTTGTTAGAGATTTCCTGAGAGAGACCAGCGAAAACTCCCTAAACCTTTATTATACACAAATCACGCTTGCGTATGCTATATACAGCGCTAATGATCCCGCGATTTTACGCAAAGCTCGCAAAAAGGGTATCATGTTGCGCTAAATATTGCACCCACGAACGTGCGGTCCAATCGCACAGCGTATAGGTAACTGTTACTCATCCGCCGTATGACCAATGGAATCAATTTTTCAGGCTGCGAAACCTCAGCCGGAGCGTATCAAAACGGGCCTATATGGGTTTCTTCGCTAACCCCCTGAGCTGCGGTACTATAAAACCTTGCTGACCTTTGGTCTGCGGTACTCTAAACCTCGCTGACCTTCTGGTCTGCGGTATCTGCTACCTTGCTCCTTTGTACTTTAATCTATGTTAACGTGAGCCAGCTATTCTCACGCCACCAAGTCTCCACTCACCTGGTGTGGTCTCCTACGGGATCCCGAATTCCCTGGGTCCACAAAACCTTTATTATGTTTGCACACTCACGTTCGTTCACTCAAATACACTTTGGTTTTTCTGTACAGAAAATTAACTTTCATTCAGATAAACAGCCTTAGTACCAGAGGTAATACAGTAAAAAGGTTTTATTTAAACTAAATCTTGGAAACTGAGCAATTTGTGCTATTGTCGCGTGGCTACCGTCCCGCGCCTAAACTAAACAATGCTATTGTGTAATTTGTACTTAGTGGTCGTACCCTTACGCACGTTGCGTAAACACGCGACGTGCGTATGTCTTTACGTTGCGTACGCAGTCCCGTACTTTGTCCGAGACACGTGTACAAAGACCGTACGTCCGCAGTAATACAAATCCCACACTTCTATAAATGTAAGCAATATTACCTATAATCGTTTACTTAACACAACACAGTATCTTTCTGTATAAACCTGTTTAACTAGGCCAGACTCTATTTGTGTTTTACGTTTACTTCCTTAATATTTAGTCTATGTTTTAACTAAATAGCAACAAATTTCTCAGCATAGGTCAAAATGAATCTAATAATCAATACTTATGGCAACAATGCGAGCAGGTATACAAAGTACAGGTGTATGCTTGTGTTGTGTGCGCGTTTGGCGCCAAACAGAGATTCACAGATTTTTAAAATAGCTTTGCGTATTTACCTTACGGATCCCACCAGCATCCCTACAACCCATGCAGAGCAGACGCCATCTTATCAGCAATTGAGATAGGGTTTACCAGTGTATTCTACGGCCAGGAAAAGGCTTACTTAGGATACCTGTCTGCCCTTTGCTGATAGATAAAGTCTGCTTTAACCTGCTAGGTTGTGGGTATGAGGAAAAACCGGACGATGCCCCCAATTGATAATGACGATATTATCTTAAACCATAAAGCTATACCTCTAAATACACTTTTACCCTGGAGCCGCTGCGGCCGCTAGACTTAATATACACGCTATGCACTTTGTACGCTATTTGCGTACAGAGTCCCGTACGTTGTACGGACTTAGCGTACAAATGCCGCGCTGGGGGTACAAAGTACACACAGTGCGCGTGCACACTCTTGATAAACTTTAAACCTTATTAGTAATGCAATGCAATGATGTTATACCTTAAACCTTACGCAGCGCTGACGGTATAAAGTACCCGCAGTGCGTACACACCTTATCAATACACTCTTAAACCTTATACAGTTAAATACGCTTTAAACCCTGGCAGGGAAAAGAGGACACAACACCGATTTGTAGTTTAAACACTGGGCTCCGAAACCTCAGCATATATGTCTGGAAGGGGATAACAATACAATTTATACACTACAAAATACAACAGAGTAAAATGGCTACAGTTAATGTACATACGTGAGAATATTCGCTTGCGCAACCTGGATCAGTCCTCCGCTCATCAGGTAGATAGCGTTCAGAGTCTTCTGACCGGCCAGGCAGCAACAGGCTTTTTATACACTACTTCCATAAACAATACAATGGTTACTGTAATCTCTTTGTCCATTGGACACAGAGATGCATCTTTACATTACAGGAGAGGTCATAGGTTGATTTGAAAAGGTGGGCGATGTCTTTTCCAACTGCTCTTGTGGGTGGTCTCCTCTGGATTCCCGCCGCATACATAATATACAGTAAATACAGTTTATATCTATATTCTACTTCTGCACATAACTATACGCAGGAACATGCGATCTTCCTCTAACCAACACCGGAATGTTACCCTTAAAATACCCTACAGCTGGATACTAGACATCACCTTATAACCTTAGCCTGTCCCTTCCTATCATGCAAAGGCAAATCCCTTAGTCCTGGAATCATTTAAACTGTTGATACTTGCTGATGTGGTGCAGGGGAGCTATGTGTAAAATGTGCACTATTCGGGTTAAATATGTAATGTTTTGATAACCCCCTATGCGCTCACAAACTCCGCCGTAAATACCCATACCACGCGCAGGACCGCGGGAGCGATCATACGCTAATTGCCGATACGTGCACGCACGGCGGAACAAGTGCACGCGCAGTGGGCATGTGTGTGTGGTTAGTACGTGGTGTGTGTGCTACAATATTTTTCGACTTTGACAAGTAGTAATGACGGGGAGGAGGGGGAGTACCAAGAGCCACGGCGGGCGGCCCAAAGGCACGCCTTTCCGACCGCAAGAAAAGTCTCTTTCCAGATGGATCTGTGGCATAAATTGCAAAGTACCGATGGCTGGTACTTTACCCATGTGCAGGACTCATACTGTGCATGTACAGGTCCTGCATCATGGGCTGCAGAGTGGGTGCAGACATCAAGAGTTTGACAGTCTGCAGTCGTTTGGGGGCAGGGAGGGGGTGGCGATAGCCTCCATTTCTCAGAACAGAGTTTTGTTGCCTCCATTTTGGGGGAGTGCCAAGGCCAGTATCCTTATCAGAAGACAGCGATTTCTTGGCCTCTTTGTAGCAGCTGTGGCGGCCGGACTGCGTGACCAAAGGCGTGACTGTTAGTGAATGATCTTGCAGGCAGGGACGTATTGGCCATAGGGATCACCAGGAATATTCCTGGTAGGCTGACGGGTCTGTGGGGCCTGTTTTGTGTGTTATCATGTTGCCCCACCCCTCACATGACAGGCAGCCTACCACACTCTGTACACTGCATTGTCCCCATTCATTCTGCCACTTCTAAAAAAATTGACAGGGCCACTTTTAGTTTACAATCTGCCCCTGGTCTCAGACACAACTGTAGCAAAAGATGCATAGAAGGGTGCAACTGCGTACAATCAGGTCCTGTGAGGAGAGATCCCCTCAACAGACCACAACCCCATTAGGACTGCTTCCATAAATTTCCCGGGCTGGTTTTGCATCCCAATCCGCCACTGGTTGCAGGTGATCCAATGCTGCGGCACTGGATCACAAATGCATGCAGGAGGCTTTGACTTATACCAGATGCCTCCTGCTGTAATACCATACTGTATATTAGCATCACTGCTGCTCCGAATAAGCAGCAGCGATGCACCCTCCAAACACATCTGGATCAGGCGCACTGGGAACTTACTGTACATCTAAGTTTTTATAACTGATACTAGAAGAATCTCACGTGACCTGGCATGCCAAGAGGGGCTGTTTGGTGTGACTGCAACAAAGATGTCTTGCATTTTTCCAGACACTCCCTGAAAATGGTCATTTGATAACCACAAACGCCTTCTTTCTGTCAATCTCCTTGCGATCGCCCGTGCGAATGGATCCGTTGCACAAACTCATTGCTGAGTGGCGATCCGCTTTGTACCCGTGCAACGTGCCAGCACATTGCTGTGCATACGCATGTGCAGTTTGGACCTGATCGCCCACTGTGCGAAAACGCACAGCAGCGATCAGGTCTGAATTACCCCTATAATCTCCACCCAATCCATTCAGAAAAGAGAAAAAAAGTTTAGCTTTGAAAAGAGATGCACTCGTTTCTTTAATTTTACAAAGGTGCATATTTTCCTCTTCAGTCTGCAGTGTTTTGTACTGTATGTGAAGCTAATGCAACTGTTATGACACATAAACAAATTAAGTTAATAAATACAATCTATTTTTCTAGGTTGAACCATTGATACAAAATGGTCATGAGAGCATGGTACATCATATATTGGTATATGAGTGTAACAGAGATGCTGGCGACACTGTCCTTGAGTATGGACATGAATGTTACCATCCCAACATGCCTGATGTCTTTCTTACATGTGAAACTGTTCTTTATGCTTGGGCGATTGGTGGGGAGGTAAGTACCACAATTATTTTTTATTATGTTCATGCACTGTATTACTACACAGCTGTGAGGTGCAGTGAGGTCAGAGACTGGTGAGGGACTGGCTATTATCAGATCCAGGTATACACACACATAGGAGGTCATTCTAACCTGATCGCATGCTGCCGTTCATTGCAGCGCAGCAATCAGGTCAGAAGTGCGCATGCGCCGACGCCGCAGTGCGCCGGCGCATAGCTGACAGCCGAAGGTGTCGTTGCCTAGTGATCACCTCTGCCTGATTGACAGGCAGAGGCGGTTGCTGGGCGGGAGGGGGCGGCACTGTGGTGTTTGGACGCCATTTTGTGGCCGTGGTCCAGCCAACGCAGGCGTGGCCAGACCGTGCGGGGGGTGACCCGCGGCTGCTGCGTGACATCACACGCAGCCGATGCGACCCAGGCATCGATGAGTAACTCCCAGCCAGCATGCAAAAGCTGCGCTGGCTGGGAGCTACTCCTGAAGTCCAAAAGCATCGCCGCTGTGTGATGCTTTTGTACTTCTGCAGGGGGGTGGGGGGGGGGAGGCAGGCCTGACATGCGGGGCGGACTAGCCCTGTGCTTTGCAGGGCTACGATCTGGTCTGAATTAGGCCCACAGTGTATATGATTTGCTAGTGAGTTTTGACTATAGAGATGATTAGAATAACACAAAGTTTATATAAATAGTACAAAGATGTTTATAAGTTATAAATATCTTTGTTTTAGTATTCTAATAATTTTATCTGGAGTAGTATGATAGGCGAGGCTCTGTCTCCCCTGCCTGCCCTAACTACACATCAGCGCAACACCACAGTGTCCAATTTTGTACCGGATTATATTTCAAGAACCCCTGCTCCCTTCTGCCCTTCCTGTTTTCCTTACTCACTCACTTCAAGTCTTATAACCTTCTTTCCCACCTTCCCTCCTTCCCCCATCCAACATCACTTCCATCAATCTCCCTTTCCTTACACCTTCCATTCAATCATTCTCCCCTTCGTGCAGGGGTGGAGTAAAATATCGACAATAAATAGGCCGATGCCATATGGTTGACATGCATTAGACCGACAGGGTCAAAACTTCCACATTGAAAAGGTAGACAGTACATAAGGTCGACAGGGTCAAAAAGTCAACATAGAAAAGGTCGACAAAAAAAAGATCGACACCCTTTTTTTTCATTTTGGGTGTCAGTTTGTATGTAACCATATGTGACCCTAATTATTAGGAAGATGTACACTCATTGGCTTGCTTTGCTTGCCACGCATCGGGCAAGTTTGCTCCCTCCACTACTACTGCTCTTACCACAGGTTACTATTCTCCGTCATAGTCCAAAGGGATAGCAAATTTAGCCAAAGTTGAAAAACTATGAAAACCCCCCCACCAAAAACACGTGTTGACCATATGTGTTGACCATTGTCATGTCAACCTTTTAAACCTATAGACCTTAAGTACTCTATACCTTCTACATGTCCACCTTTTGACCATGTTGACCTAATGCATGTCGACCATATGTGTAGACCTGTTGAGTGTCGACCTATTGACTTTTGAGATATCATCTGGAACCCCTTCAGTCACCTTCCGTTCCATCATTCTCCCTTTCCTGTCACCACACATTCTCTAATTCTCCCTTTCTTTTCACCTTCCATTCCATAATTGTGCGCTTACTGTCACCTTCCATTCCATCATTCTTACCTTACTGTCACCTTCCCTTCCATTATTCTTCCCTTCCTGTCTTTTTCCCTCATATCATTCTCTCTTTGCTGTCACCTGCACTTCCATCATTATCTTCTTCCTTTCACATTCCCTCCCATCTTGTTCCCTTTCCTGTCACTTTCCCATCCATCATTCTCCTCTTCCTTTTGCTTTCCCTTACATCATTCTCCTCTTACTTTCATTTTCCCTACCATAATTATCCCCTTTCTTTCACTTTCCCTTCCATAATTCTCCCCTTCCTTTCACATTTCCTCCCATCATTCTCCCTTTCCTGTCACCTCCCTTCCATCATTCTCCCCTTACTGTCACATTCCCTTTCATCATTCTCCTCTTCCGTTCACATTCCCTCCCATCATTCTCTCTTTGCTGTCACCTTCATTTCCATCATTCTCCTCTTCCTTTCACTCTTCCTTTTCATCAATCTCCTCTCCTTGTCACCTTCCATTTCATCCTTCTCCCCTTCCATTATTCTCTTTTCTTTTCCCTTCCATTTCACCATTCTTCGCTCCTGTCACCTCCCATTCCATCATTCCCCCCCTTACTGTCATCTTTCCTTCCATCATTCTCCCCTTCCTGTCACATTCCCTCCCATCATTCTCTCTTTGCTGTCACCTTCACTTCCATTATTTTCCTCTTCATTTCACTCTTCCTTTCCACCATTCACCCATTCTTCTCACCTTCCATTCCATCCTTGTCCCTTCCATCATTCTCTTTTCTTTTCTTTTCCCTTCCCTTCCACCATTCTCCCATTCCTGTTACCCCTTCCATCCTTCTCCTCTTTTGTCCTCACTCGCTTTCTTAGTAGTCAAAGATAGTGTGTTTTTAAAATATAAAAGATAAATGTGGTGTTTTCTTCTAAATGTTGCAGATCCAGTCATTAATAACTTATATATCTTCATATATTTTTATTGAATACCTATTGCAGGGATTTACATACCCACCTCATGTTGGCTTGTCAATTGGCACATCAACAGACCCAACATACGTCCTTATGGAAGTCCATTTTGATAATCCATCACATCAGCAAGGTAAAACAAAAATAACTAAATATAATTGTGCAAGGAAGGACTCTATGGGCAATTATTATCAGCCGGCAGCCAGTAGATGGCACCCAACAAAACTATTCAATTATTGCTCCATTTGGGCACAATTAGTTGCCGGCGCCTGCATTTCAGATCACACCCCCTGGGGCTGGCTAGCTGAAATGCGCGAAAAGTGACCATGCTCAAGCAGGACTACTTGCATCGTTCCCATTCGTTTAGTTGGGTTTAGCTGCTTTACGTGGCATGATAATGTAATAATTAAGCACAATGGAATATGCCCCCCACCCCTGATTTCCCATCACTTTAGACGGGAGGGATAAACAATTGAATATTGCCCTTTTCTTTACTTTTCACCCAGTTGTCCCTTTTTGTTACTTTAGCTCCATTAATATTTCAGCTTTGCAAGGTGAAATCTGTGATTACTGTGAGGGATATGAAAGTATGGTACAGGCAGGGGAAATATGCAATGGGTTGTTGGGAATAAATTAGTCAGTGATGGGCAACAGGTGGCCCTGGGGCTGCATGCGACCTTCTAAGCCTTCACTCGCAGCCCCCAGCTTCTTCCTGCGTTATGGACATATTTAATTGTTATGGCTTGTAGTGGTGCTTTAAGAGCACTCACGATACTGTACTGTATGTTATTAGATAGGTGTCTTACTTATTAAATGTACAGCACTAAATACTACTGAGATTAAGAACAGCCCTTTTGAAGATTAGAATGCTGTCAAATGCAGCCCCTAGAGTATATCAGGTTGCCTCTCATTGAGTTAAGTAGTTTGATGGTCTACCTCAATCTAAGCTTATTATTATTGTAGCAGATACAGTTCTCTGGTTATACGTGTTGTCAGCATGCACTTATTGAAATAACACTGATATGTCACCCTTGTAATGAAGTGGAGCTGTCATGATCCAAATGCGTGTTATGAACCCAAGATGTGTAGGTTAAAAGACTGAGGTGAGGCATTTTTAGATAGTGACTAACAGGAAACATGTATAAGGCACAGCTGGTTTAGTACTCAGAACTGTTAAGACAGGTCCTTGGAGGCATGTATAGGAGATGACAGGATCTCAAGAGATTTGTGTATCATGATTTGCCTGGAGCAACTAAAGGCAGGTATAGTTGATCATAATGGCCTAATCTCTAAATATCTCTAAACTATAATGTAAAAGCCCTGTATTTATGTCCTTTTCTGTAGTTAGTAGACTAATAGCAATAATCACAGATAAAAGGGGAATGATGACAAATTAAAGAAGAAATCTAAAAATCAAAGTAATACGCTCCATCTATATTTTATTTTCAATATTCCAGGAGAAGTCAAAGCACTTCACTAATTCTATGTTGGGCAGGCATGCAGGGGATCAGTATGGAATCCCGGCAGCCGGGATCCCGAAGGTCAGGAGACCGACGCCGGGAACCCGACAGCCAGAATCCCAGCAGCAAGCGCAGTGTGCCCACTTGCATGCTCACTGCGCTCACCACACTTCGGGCCCGGTGGCGACCGCACTCCGCCTCAGGTAGTGGCATGGACCACCATCCAAGTGGGAATACCGGGCTTAGGTCGGGATCCCGACAGCCGGCAATTTAACCGCATACAGAATCTGGTGTATTTGTTATGAGTCACTCCATGCTTGCGAATGTCATTGCTGTCTCTGTTACATACTGACTGCTTCTCAAATTATCATTGTCACGGTTTTCAAGGTATAACCTTAACATGCACCGCATTATGGGGTGTTGCATATATGTTTCTATCTATTGTAATGTTTGTGCTGATGCCTACGCTTCAATAAAAATGTAAGATAAAAAAAAAGAAAATATGAATAGTCTCTTATCATTGCAGGGTAAAAGAATGATATATTCAGAACCAAAGTGTGAAAATGTGGGCCTGACACAGAGCCGCACACAATAGCAGTATTCATGTAGTTGAGCAACTTTTTGCAATTACACATACATGGAAATTCCTAAAAACTCCTATGGAGCATGTGTTGCACAGAGGTGCTGCTAAAATTCAGATGCATGGTGTCAGAAATATCTTGGGAAAGTGATGGGCTATTTTGGAGGGTGCCTAGTGATGTAACACAAAATTGATCCATTTAAGGGATGTGTTGTGGAAGTGTCGTGGGCATTTCAGGGAAAGCAGATGTGTACAGAGACGCACAGCCACAAATATAGGAATTTCAATGGTGCGACTGATGGTGGTGTTTGAGGATGCACCAGTCAGTATTACTGCATGTACAGAGAGCCTGGTTCCGCTTAATCATCGGTACTGCACAATGCACACAGATCCCAGCTAATAGAATACTGCTAATGAAAACTGGACTGGACTGCGGCCATGGTTGGACTGGCCTACAGGGGTACTTGGGAAACCCCAGGTAGGCCCCACTAACTGAGGGCCCACCACCTCCTCTATGGATCCAATCCTAGTAAGACTGCCCAGAGACCCTCACAACCTAATGACTGCCCAGAGCCCCTACATGACTTACTACAACTGCCCAGAGCCCTTTCATCGGATAATATGACCACCCAGCGCCCAATTACACAGAGCCCTTTCACAAAGTAATATGACTGCCCAGATCACCCTTATATCCTAATATAACTGCCCAGATCCCATCATATCCTAATATAACTTCCAAGAGCTCCCTCAAATACTAATAAGGCTGCCCATAGCCCCCTTACTCTCTAATCTGATTGCCCAGGCCCCCCTCACATAGTAATATGACTGCTCAGTGCCCCCTCATGTAGTAATATGACTGCTCAGAGCCCCCTCATGTAGTAATATAACGGCACAGAGCCCCCTCATGTAGTAATATGACAGCACATAGCCCCCTCATGTAGTAATATAACGGCACAGAGCCCCCTCATGTAGTAATATAACGGCACAGAGCCCCCTCATGTAGTAATATGACAGCACATAGCCCCCTCGTGTAGTAATATGACTGCACAGAGCCCCCTCATGTAGTAATATAACGGCACAGAGCCCCCTCATGTAGTAATATGACTGCTCAGAGCCCCCTCATGCAGTAATATAACGGCACAGAGCCCCCTCATGTAGTAATATGACAGCACATAGCCCCCTCGTGTAGTAATATGACTGCCCAGAGCCCCCTCTAACGGCACAGAGCCCCCTCATGTAGTAATATGACTGCTCAGTGCCCCCTCATGCAGTAATATGACTGCCCAGAGCCCCCTCACATTCTAATATGACTGATCAGAGCCCCCTCATGTAGTAATATGACTGCTCAGAGACCCCTCATGCAGTAATATGACTGCCCAGAGCCCCCTCACATTCTAATATGACTGATCAGAGCCCCCTCATGTAGTAATAAGACTGCTCAGAGACCCCTCATGCAGTAATATGACTGCCCAGAGCCCCCTCACATTCTAATATGACTGATCAGAGCCCCCTCATGTAGTAATATGACTGATCAGAGCCCCCTCATGTAGTAATATGACTGCCCAGAGCCCCCTCACATTCTAATATGACTGCTCAGAGACCCCTCATGCAGTAATATGACTGCCCAGAGCCCCCTCACATTCTAATATGACTGATCAGAGCCCCCTCATGTAGTAATATGACTGTACAGATCCCCCTCGCAATTTAATATGAATGTCCATAGCCCTCTCATAGGGATGCAGTCAATATGCAGGCTGTTGGGATCCCGGCATTCAGGAGACCGATGCCAGAATCTAGACAGCCGGTGAAATACGGACAGCCAGAATCCCGACCATAACCGTATATATATATATCCCACTCGGTTGGTGGGTCTACACCACCAATCGAGTGGGAATAGAACCTGTGACATGCGAGAGGACTCGCTGCCTCGCTGACGGGATTCTGGCAGATGGGATGCCACTGTCCGTATAGGGACAGCCAGCATCCTGTCTGCCGGGATATCATATGTATCCCCTCTCATACCCTAATATGACTGCACAGTGCCACCTCATGTCCTTATATGGTTGTCCATAGCCTCTCACACCGCAATATGACTGCCAGAGCTCCCTCATGCTTTAATATGGTTGCCCAGCGTCCCCTTATGCCCTAATATGACTGTCCATAGCCCCCTCACATAGTAATATGATTGCCCAGAGCCCCCTTACATTCTAATATGACTTCCCAGAGCCCCTTCACGCCCTAATATGACTCCATACTCTAATACCGTATGACTGCCCAGAGCTCCTTATACCCTAATGTGACTGTCCAGAGCCACATTGTACCCTAATATGACTTCCCAGACCAACTCATGCCCTATTATGACTACCCGATGCCTCTTCTTGTCCCAATATGTCTGCCCAGAGCTCCCTCCAATATTGTAAAATGGCTGTCCTGAGCCCCTCACTCCTTTAATATGACTATCTAGATCCACCTTGTACCCTAATATGATTGACCAGATTATCCTAATACCCTAATATGACTGGCCAGAACCTCCTCATAACCTATTATGAGTGCACAAGCCCTAATATGACTGCCCAGATTCCCTCTAACCTTCAGCTTCACCACCAAACTTGATGTTTTTCAAAGACTCCTCTCCCCATATCTCCTCTACTGCAGTGCACAAACACACACGCTGATTCCACATCCCACGATGGAAAGAACACACAACAGTCAGAGGAGACGGGCTGCAGGCATAGGAGGACTGTAGCAGAACAGGCAGTAGCTGGGCTTTGCCAATCAGGAGGCATGATGGGTGTGTGTTAAGGGGAATGGAGACAAAGCTTAATGGCAGCCTGAGAATTTCTGGACACTACCCATCTGGGATAAGCAGACTGCTGGATTCTGGAGAGTCTTTGTGATTACCGGACAGTACAGAGAAATCCTAAATGGGTGGTAACACTACCTCATACAGTAGTCATTTACATTATTTGAGTAGCATTAGAAACCACTAGTGATAGCTTTTATTTGAATGCCAACATTTATGTGAATGCCAGTTGGAATTAAAGTAGTCATTATGCTTTGAGATAACTGAAGATAAAAAAAATCAATTATTATGGCTCAGTTTGAATATTTGTAATATGGAAGTAATTTCTGAAGAAATATATTTTTTATCATAAAGAAATGTTAACCTCTGTTTTTAAGTCCATATTGTACAGTTAGGCAATCAGTTAATTTTGCGTCTACAATACTGTCATTGGGGTCTATTCAATTAGTGGTGGAATTTCCGACATGTCGGAAAAGCAGCGCTTTCCAACTTTTTTAGGTCGAATCTGGATTCGACCTATTCAAGTCCAGTGCTGTTATTCTGACTTGTCGGAAATTCCGACTTGTCGAAAAACACGTGGATCGGCGGATTAGCCACGGATCCAAGTTTTTTGTCAAATTTGCGGGTGTTTTTGGCCCGTTTTCGACAATGCCGATTCGACTTTAAAAGTCAGATTGGCATTGTCAAAAACTGGCAAAAACCTGTTGGAAATGCTCACAAATTGAATAGTGAAGTAAATAAATATACCACATAGTCTAAATGATTTATTTAAACATGCCTTTTTGTCATTTTAGGTTTAATAGATAATTCAGGCATTAAACTGTATTACACTCCCCACACAAGAAAATATGATGCTGGTGTGTTAGAGGCAGGCATTTGGGTCAGCCTATATCACATGATCCCACCAGGTATGCCTGCATTCAGCTCCGAAGGACACTGCACTGTGGAATGTCTGGAAGAGGTGTGTGTGCTGACAGTCATTTTATTAATAAAAGCATTTCAGGAATTATTTCATGCACAGTTGTGCTGCCATTACAATGTTGGTGAATAGCTTTATGGTAGTTGTAGCATGTACTGGATTTGCTAAATTGCACTTTTCTTTAACATGTAATTTTCTGTAAAATACATTTATGTTCATATAATGTATGATTCAAACTGTATTAATAACTATAATATTTATTGTTGCTGGTGATCTGTTTGACTTTATGCAATCATTAAATAAGGCAATATGCAGTTATTCAGAATCATACCAGAAGAAAATGACAGTACTTCTTAGTAGACTGTAAAATAATGGAGCACAAGTGATGTACAGTACAGTATGACATATGTAGTCAGGGCACCAATATTGTCTAAATATCACCGTAACATTCCCTGGAAATACTTGGGTATCCCAAGAAATGACAGATTGGTGCAAACATGATTTCAACTTTGAGAGACCATAGCCCAAGCATTTATATTAAGAGACGCATACAACCTACTATACCTTCCAGCACAGATTTAGACCTTATCATCCACTCATGGATTTTTCCTGGGAATGCTGCATTAGCCTATAGATCTGGTAAAGCAAGAGAACATAGCCACTGTGTGGGTGTGGTTCATAGGGTTCACAGTGTCTAGGTCGACCACTTTTGGTTGACAGTAACTAGGTCGACAGGGATGCTAGGTCGACTGGGTCTCTAGGTCGACATGGTCTAGGTCAACAGGTCAAAAGGTCGAAATTAGTTTTTAATGTTTTTTTGGCGTCGTTTTCTCCGTACAGTGACCGGGAACCTCAATTAGTGCACCGTGTCCCTTCGCATGTCTCGCTTCGCTTGCCATGCTTCAGGCAAGGTGCCTAGCTTCGCTACCTCTGCGCTCGGCACAGGTTACCATTCCCAATTGTAGTCCACGTGGATCGTTAAATATGAAAAAGTAAAAAAAAAAAGAAAAAATTGGAAAAATGCATGTCGACCTTTTGACCTGTCGACCTAGAACATGTCTATCTAGAGACCATGTTGACCTTGACACCATGTCGACCTAGTTACTGTCGACCAATAGTGGTCGACCTAAACATTGTGCAATACTGTCTGCTCTCTCTACAGTGACTATACAGTGATATTTCAGAGTCCTGCTAAAGAAGTCAGCAGCAGTGGGTGGGCATTCCTGAGAATAGCCCATCACTGCTGTGTTAATGTCTGGTAGAGGGGATGTAGGATGGGGATTACACTTGACTGCCAAGTGCCAACAGTGATCGCGATACATTAGGGGCAGAGCCATGGTTGCTTTGTTTATAGTGCAGGCTCCACTGCACTGAAGCAGCCAGGAATGAGTGCAGCCAGGCTGTTTGATCACCGCTGGTCATATTGACCATGACACCCTGGAAAGGAAGTAGAGATGAGCGCCTGAAATTTTTCGGGTTTTGTGTTTTGGTTTTGGGTTCGGTTCCGCGGCCGTGTTTTGGGTTCGACTGCGTTTTGGCAAAACCTCACCGAATTTTTTTTGTCGGATTCGGGTGTGTTTTGGATTCGGGTGTTTTTTTAAAAAAACACTAAAAAACAGCTTAAATCATAGAATTTGGGGGTCATTTTGATCCCATATTATTATTAACCTCAAAAACCATAATTTCCACTCATTTTCAGTCTATTCTGAATACCTCACACCTCACAATATTATTTTTAGTCCTAAAATTTGCACCAAGGTCGCTGGATGACTAAGCTAAGCGACACTAGTGGCCGACACAAACACCTGGCCCATCTAGGAGTGGCACTGCAGTGTCACGCAGGATGTCCCTTCCAAAAAACCCTCCCCAATCAGCACATGACGCAAAGAAAAAAAGAGGCGCAATGAGGTAGCTGACTGTGTGAGTAAGATAAGCGACCCTAGTGGCCGACACAAACACCGGGCCCATTTAGGAGTGGCACTGCAGTGTCACGCAGGATGTCCCTTCCAAAAAACCCTCCCCAATCAGCACATGACGCAAAGAAAAAAAGAGGCGCAATGAGGTAGCTGACTGTGTGAGTAAGATTAGCGACCCTAGTGGCCGACACAAACACCGGGCCCATTTAGGAGTGGCACTGCAGTGTCACGCAGGATGTCCCTTCCAAAAAACCCTCCCCAATCAACACATGACGCAAAGAAAAAAAGAGGCGCAATGAGGTAGCTGACTGTGTGAGTAAGATTAGCGACCCTAGTGGCCGACACAAACACCGGGCCCATTTAGGAGTGGCACTGCAGTGTCACGCAGGATGTCCCTTCCAAAAAACCCTCCCCAATCAGCACATGACGCAAAGAAAAAAAGAGGCGCAATGAGGTAGCTGACTGTGTGAGTAAGATTAGCGACCCTAGTGGCCGACACAAACACCGGGCCCATTTAGGAGTGGCACTGCAGTGTCACGCAGGATGTCCCTTCCAAAAAACCCTCCCCAATCAGCACATGACGCAAAGAAAAAAAGAGGCGCAATGAGGTAGCTGACTGTGTGAGTAAGATTAGCGACCCTATTGGCCGACACAAACACCGGGCCCATTTAGGAGTGGCACTGCAGTGTCACGCAGGATGTCCCTTCCAAAAAACCCTCCCCAAACAGCACATGACGCAAAGAAAAATAAAAGAAAAAAGAGGTGCAAGATGGAATTGTCCTTGGGCCCTCCCACCCACCCTTATGTTGTATAAACAAAACAGGACATGCACACTTTAACCAAC
The DNA here is from genome assembly GCF_028390025.1 of Pseudophryne corroboree. Taxonomy (NCBI): domain Eukaryota; kingdom Metazoa; phylum Chordata; class Amphibia; order Anura; family Myobatrachidae; genus Pseudophryne; species Pseudophryne corroboree. The sequence continues at coordinate 546,699,312 of NC_086447.1, read as the reverse complement.
CCATCATTTCAGTGACAGGGTCTGCCACACGACTGTGACTGATATGACGGGTTGGTTTGGACCCCCCCCAAAAAAGAAGCAATTAATCTCTCCTTGCACAAACTGGCTCTACAGAGGCAAGATGTCCACCTCATCATCACCCTCCGATATATCACCGTGTACATCCCCCTCCTCACAGATTATCAATTCGTCCCCACTGGAATCCACCATCTCAGCTCCCTGTGTACTTTGTGGAGGCAATTGCTGCTGGTCAATGTCTCCGCGGAGGAATTGATTATAATTCATTTTAATGAACATCATCTTCTCCACATTTTCTGGATGTAACCTCGTACGCCGATTGCTGACAAGGTGAGCGGCGGCACTAAACACTCTTTCGGAGTACACACTTGTGGGAGGGCAACTTAGGTAGAATAAAGCCAGTTTGTGCAATGGCCTCCAAATTGCCTCTTTTTCCTGCCAGTATAAGTATGGACTGTGTGACGTGCCTACTTGGATGCGGTCACTCATATAATCCTCCACCATTCTTTCAATGGTGAGAGAATCATATGCAGTGACAGTAGACGACATGTCCGTAATCGTTGTCAGGTCCTTCAGTCCGGACCAGATGTCAGCATCAGCAGTCGCTCCAGACTGCCCTGCATCACCGCCAGCGGGTGGGCTCGGAATTCTGAGCCTTTTCCTCGCACCCCCAGTTGCGGGAGAATGTGAAGGAGGAGATGTTGACAGGTCGCGTTCCGCTTGACTTGACAATTTTCTCACCAGCAGGTCTTTCAACCCCAGCAGACTTGTGTCTGCCGGAAAGAGAGATCCAAGGTAGGCTTTAAATCTAGGATCGAGCACAGTGGCCAAAATGTAGTGCTCTGATTTCAACAGATTGACCACCCGTGAATCCTTGTTAAGCGAATTAAGGGCTCCATCCACAAGTCCCACATGCCTAGCGGAATCGCTCCGTGTTAGCTCCTCCTTCAATGTCTCCAGCTTCTTCTGCAAAAGCCTGATGAGGGGAATGACCTGACTCAGGCTGGCAGTGTCTGAACTGACTTCACGTGTGGCAAGTTCAAAGGGCATCAGAACCTTGCACAACGTTGAAATCATTCTCCACTGCGCTTGAGACAGGTGCATTCCACCTCCTATATCGTGCTCAATTGTATAGGCTTGAATGGCCTTTTGCTGCTCCTCCAACCTCTGAAGCATATAGAGGGTTGAATTCCACCTCGTTACCACTTCTTGCTTCAGATGATGGCAGGGCAGGTTCAGTAGTTTTTGGTGGTGCTCCAGTCTTCTGTACGTGGTGCCTGTACGCCGAAAGTGTCCCGCAATTTTTCTGGCCACCGACAGCATCTCTTGCACGCCCCTGTCGTTTTTTAAATAATTCTGCACCACCAAATTCAAGGTATGTGCAAAACATGGGACGTGCTGGAATTTGCCCATATTTAATGCACACACAATATTGCTGGCGTTGTCCGATGCCACAAATCCACAGGAGAGTCCAATTGGGGTAAGCCATTCCGCGATGATCTTCCTCAGTTGCCGTAAGAGGTTTTCAGCTGTGTGCGTATTCTGGAAACCGGTGATACAAAGCGTAGCCTGCCTAGGAAAGAGTTGGCGTTTGCGAGATGCTGCTACTGGTGCCGCCGCTGCTGTTCTTGCGGCGGGAGTCCATACATCTACCCAGTGGGCTGTCACAGTCATATAGTCCTGACCCTGCCCTGCTCCACTTGTCCACATGTCCGTGGTTAAGTGGACATTGGGTACAACTGCATTTTTTAGGACACTGGTGAGTCTTTTTCTGACGTCCGTGTACATTCTCGGTATCGCCTGCCTAGAGAAGTGGAACCTAGATGGTATTTGGTAACGGGGGCACACTGCCTCAATAAATTGTCTAGTTCCCTGTGAACTAACGGCGGATACCGGACGCACGTCTAACACCAACATAGTTGTCAAGGCCTCAGTTATCCGCTTTGCAGCAGGATGACTGCTGTGATATTTCATCTTCCTCGCAAAGGACTGTTGAACAGTCAATTGCTTACTGGAAGTAGTACAAGTGGGCTTACGACTTCCCCTCTGGGATGACCATCGACTCCCAGCAGCAACAACAGCAGCGCCAGCAGCAGTAGGCGTTACACGCAAGGATGCATCGGAGGAATCCCAGGCAGGAGAGGACTCGTCAGAATTGCCAGTGACATTGCCTGCAGGACTATTGGCATTCCTGGGGAAGGAGGAAATTGACACTGAGGGAGTTGGTGGGGTGGTTTGCGTGAGCTTGGTTACAAGAGGAAGGGATTTACTGGTTAGTGGACTGCTTCCGCTGTCACCCAAAGTTTTTGAACTTGTCACTGACTTATTATGAATGCGCTGCAGGTGACGTATAAGGGAGGATGTTCCGAGGTGGTTAACGTCCTTACCCCTACTTATTACAGCTTGACAAAGGGAACACACGGCTTGACACCTGTTGTCCGCATTTCTGTTGAAATAGTTCCACATCGAAGAGCTGATTTTTTTGGTATTTTCACCAGGCATGTCAACGGCCATATTCCTCCCACGGACAACAGGTGTCTCCCCGGGTGCCTGACTTAAACAAACCACCTCACCATCAGAATCCTCCTGGTCAATTTCCTCCCCAGCGCCAGCAACACCCATATCCTCCTCATCCTGGTGTACTTCAACACTGACATCTTCAATCTGACTATCAGGAACTGGACTGCGGGTGCTCCTTCCAGCACTTGCAGGGGGCGTGCAAATGGTGGAAGGCGCATGCTCTTCACGTCCAGTGTTGGGAAGGTCAGGCATCGCAACCGACACAATTGGACTCTCCTTGTGGATTTGGGATTTCGAAGAACGCACAGTTCTTTGCGGTGCTACTGCTTTTGCCAGCTTGAGTCTTTTCATTTTCTAGCGAGAGGCTGAGTGCCTCCATCCTCATGTGAAGCTGAACCACTAGCCATGAACATAGGCCAGGGCCTCAGCCGTTCCTTGCCACTCCGTGTGGTAAATGGCATATTGGCAAGTTTACGCTTCTCCTCCGACAATTTTATTTTAGGTTTTGGAGTCCTTTTTTTACTGATATTTGGTGTTTTGGATTTGACATGCTCTGTACTATGACATTGGGCATCGGCCTTGGCAGACGACGTTGCTGGCATTTCATCGTCTCGGCCATGACTAGTGGCAGCAGCTTCAGCACGAGGTGGAAGTGGATCTTGATCTTTCCCTAATTTTGGAACCTCAACATTTTTGTTCTCCATATTTTAATAGGCACAACTAAAAGGCACCTCAGGTAAACAATGGAGATGGATGGATACTAGTATACTTATGGATGGACTGCCGAGTGCCGACACAGAGGTAGCTACAGCCGTGAACTACCGTACTGTGTCTGCTGCTAATATAGACTGGTTGATAAAGAGATGTCGTAGTATGTATGTATGAAGAAGAAAGAAAAAAAAACCACGGTTAGGTGGTATACAATTATGGACGGACTGCCGTGTGCCGACACAGAGGTAGCCACAGCCGTGAACTACCGTACTGTACTGTGTCTGCTGCTAATATAGACTGGTTGATAAAGAGATGTCGTAGTATGTATGTATGAAGAAGAAAGAAAAAAAAACCACGGGTAGGTGGTATACAATTATGGACGGACTGCCGAGTGCCGACACAGAGGTAGCCACAGCCGTGAACTACCGTACTGTACTGTGTCTGCTGCTAATATAGACTGGTTGATAAAGAGATGTAGTAGTATGTATGTATAAAGAAGAAAGAAAAAAAAACCACGGGTAGGTGGTATACAATTATGGACGGACTGCCGAGTGCCGACACAGAGGTAGCCACAGCCGTGAACTACCGTACTGTACTGTGTCTGCTGCTAATATAGACTGGTTGATAAAGAGATGTCGTAGTATGTATGTATGAAGAAGAAAGAAAAAAAAACCACGGTTAGGTGGTATACAATTATGGACGGACTGCCGAGTGCCGACACAGAGGTAGCCACAGCCGTGAACTACCGTACTGTACTGTGTCTGCTGCTAATATAGACTGGTTGATAAAGAGATGTCGTAGTATGTATGTATAAAGAAGAAGAAAAAACCACGGTTAGGTGGTATACAATTATGGACGGACTGCCGAGTGACGACACAGAGGTAGCCACAGCCGTGAACTACCGTACTGTACTGTGTCTGCTGCTAATATAGACTGGTTGATAAAGAGATGTAGTAGTATGTATGTATAAAGAAGAAAGAAAAAAAAACCACGGGTAGGTGGTATACAATTATGGATGGACTGCCGAGTGCCGACACAGAGGTAGCTACAGCCGTGAACTACCGTACTGTGTCTGCTGCGACTGGATGATAAATAATGATATAAAAAATATATATATATCACTACTGCAGCCGGACAGGTATATATATTATATAATGACGGACCTGCTGGACACTGTCTGTCAGCAGAATGAGTTTTTTATAGAATTAAAAAAAAAACACCACACAAGTGAAGTCACACGACGAGTGTTTAACTTTTTCAGGCAATCACAATATAGTATACTACTAACTATACTGGTGGTCAGTGTGGTCAGGTCACTGGTCAGTCACACTGGCAGTGGCACTCCTGCAGCAAAAGTGTGCACTGTTTAATTTTAATATAATATGTACTCCTGGCTCCTGCTATAACCTATAACTGGCACTGCAGTGCTCCCCAGTCTCCCCCACAATTATAAGCTGTGTGAGCTGAGCACAGTCAGATATATAATATATACATAGATGATGCAGCACACTGGGCTGAGCAGTGCACACAGATATGGTATGTGACTGTCTTGTACTCCTGGCTCCTGCTATAACCTATAACTGGCACTGCAGTGCTCCCCAGTCTCCCCCACAATTATAAGCTGTGTGAGCTGAGCACAGTCAGATATATAATATATACATAGATGATGCAGGCATGCAGCACACTGGGCTGAGCAGTGCACACAGATATGGTATGTGACTGAGTCACTGTGTGTACCGTTTTTTTCAGGCAGAGAACGGATATATTAAATAAAACAACTGCACTGCTGGTGGTCACTGTGGTCAGTCACTAAACTCTGCACTCTCTTCTACAGTATCAGCCTCAGGTCAATCTCTCTCTCTCTCTTCTAATCTAAATGGAGAGGACGCCAGCCACGTCCTCTTCCTATCAATCTCAATGCACGTGTGAAAATGGCGGCGACGCGCGGCTCCTTATATAGAATCCGAGTCTCGCGATAGAATCCGAGCCTCGCGAGAATCCGACAGCGTCATGATGACGTTCGGGCGCGCTCGGGTTAACCGAGCAAGGCGGGAAGATCCGAGTCGCTCGGACCCGTGAAAAAAAACATGAAGTTCGTGCGGGTTCGGATTCAGAGAAACCGAACCCGCTCATCTCTAAAAGGAAGCCTCAGCTACCATGAGCCATAGCTGCTCTGTTTACAGTGCTGTTTCGGCTGCTCTGTAGCCACTAAGCGGTGGTAGTGCTGGCTTGCCCATTCACTTTGATCAGCAGTGTTCAGGACTCGCTGAGTGTGGAGCCGTAGGAAGATTATGTTCTGACAGCCTCCAAATGGGCGTTTCAAGCTGGTTGCATCAGATGCGATCATGTCAGGCAAATGGTTAAGTCAAATGAAGTAACTCTGAACATAGATGTGTAAAGACTCTAGGATAGGGGTTGCGACAACCCAGTTTTTTCCAGTTGTTTTATTGGTGCATATAAGATGCACGTTTTAAATAAGAAAGACACTTGGGGTAGCCAAGTCACCCAGGCCCTGTTATGAAAATAAGTAAAATAGGGGCTGTTAGCCATGACTATAGCCAAAGTGTAATACTGTTTTTTCACCAAATCCCCGGGTCCGACCCAGATTTTTTGCATGGCATTTTGCTGGATCTCACTTGCCAATGTTCCCGTTTCCACTATACTGTATTCCCGGGTTTTTCCTGGGCTGATACAGTTTCCACTAAATAATGGAAAACCCTGGACACTGGGACAACAGCACAGCCCCTTAGATGGGACACAGTGACAGCACAGCTACTTAGGTGGACAGCGCTCTCTGAGGTCTTTTGGTGCTCTATACAGTATGTATATATATATATATATATATATATATATATATGGGCTAATTTTATATTTAATATTTTTGGCAGCATGTGGGGCACAGTGGTTAGCACTGCTGATTTACAGCATTGGGGTTCTGGGTTCAGTTTCAACCAGAAACCTATCTAAATGAAGTTTGTATGTTCTCATTGGGTTTGTGTGGGCTTCCTCCTGGTGCTCCAGCTTCCTCCTACAATCCCCCCAAAAAAACATACTGGTAGATAATTTGGCGTGATAAAATTAACACGGAAAAATATGTATTTAATCATAAACAACATCAGATATCTTGCTATAGAATTTCTTGCTATAAGTTTGCTATCTATGGTACTTATTTATAAATATTATGTAGTGCAACAAGGGTAGTTATTACCTGAATTGATGCTGAAATGAAACTTTATAGAATATTTTGCACAATAATCCTTACTACAACAACCTCAACAGTTTGTTTAATTGATGGAGTTATGAAATGTAGAAGTGAAGAAATAGTCTGCAGGATAAGCAGGAAGTCCCCCTACACAGACCAGATGTGCGTTACATGCAAAGTATGCTATCCATTCACAATAAAGGATGTGTTCTTTTAATGATCAATGTCACTCAAGCACTTGGAGAATTTGTCACTTGGAGACTTTAAACAAAAGTCTTTTGTTCCATCTTCACCATGACCAGACTCGGGCAGGGACATTTTACTGGCAACCATGTTGTAGAAAATGAATGAAGACAGCTGCAGGATAATATAATATGTATTTAATTTTTGTCAGGCTCTAAATCATGAAAATCCAGATGGGATCAATGTGTTTGCTGTTCTTCTCCATGCTCACGAAGCAGGACAAGTTCTCCGTGCGCGTCACTTTAGGAAAGGAGAAGAGCAGGAGCTGCTTGCATATGATGAGGCGTTCGACTTCAACTTTCAGGAGTTCAAGTATCTAGAGAAAGAACGGACCATTCTGCCTGTATGTATACTGTTGTTTAGTCTGGCACATGCACAAATGCAGGAATTTCCAGGTGTGACATCATTGCACCATCCTATGTGACTGTTTTATGTATACACTATGGGGGTGATTCAGACCTGATCGCTGGGCTGCAAACTTTGCTGTCCTGCGTTCGGATAGTTGCCGTCTCCAGGGTGAGTGTAAATTCCCTGTACAAGTGTACGATCCTATGTGTACGCAGAGCTGCAAAAATCCACTTTGTGCAGTCTCTGCGCAGCCCAAGACTTACTCCTACAGTGCGATAGAATCAGGCTGATCGGGGCCGGAGCTGACGTCAGACACCCGCCCTGAAAACACTTGGTAACGCCTGCGTTTTTCCGGACACTCCCAATAAACGTTCACTTACCATCCACAAACAGGTTCCTTCAGGCAATCACCTTGCAAACGCCCGTGCATCTGATTTTTCGCGCCATCCTGTCACTGACCAGTGATGCCATTTGTTGCTGTCCGACGTGCATGCGCATTGCGGTGCATACGCCTGCGCAGTTACTAACTGATCGCCCGCTGTGTGAAAATGCACAGCAGCAATCAGGTCTGAATCACCCCCTATGGCACCTGTACCGTATAGAAAATTGACATAAAATGACTTTTGTGAACAGAGCTGCACAAACCTTTAATATTAATTAAACTGTCATTTCCCAGTGTTGTAGTTAAAAGGGTTTGTGTATTGATCACTTGAATTTCACAGTGATCAGATGGTTTTATTAGTTATCCAATTTAGAGTTGAGCAGTTTTGTTTTGCTGAAAATCAAACACGCTCGATCAACAATGGATCTCGTATCTAAAATCCGAATCTTACGTGTTTTGAATTGCATGTAAGTACCTTTCTAGTTCCTAATGACTCAGGTACCATTTCACAACTGACTGGAAATGAATGTTATTGATGTTAATATTGTACGGGCAGTTGGCGGGTCGCCGGTACTACACACAGCCAGACATGGTGATATATCTACAAGATATATCACTATCAGCTGTGCTGCAGGGCCGCCCTGACATGTCTGCCAACAGTGGCGTCACTTCCCCTGATGACGCCCAGTGCAGCTGGCTGTGAAAAGGTGAGTGTGGCCTCATATGAGGGGCATAGCTTAATGGAGGGCCTCATGACCCAAATGCCCATATTAGATACTTTGGGGATTCGGGAGATGCGGGCTGCTCCGCGGGGAGTGTAGTGGCTGCAGTGGCAGCTCCTACGTAGTGACAGAAGCCAGGTAATACACGTAATGTTACAGTGCAGCACTTGGCTCCTGTCACTAAGCAGGAGTTGGAACTTTGGTGTCACCCCTTGACAGGTTAAACCCAGGTGTGGCCTGCACCCCCCCTTGTGATGCCACTGTCTGGGAACAATATCGTGCACAGACTTACCGGGTTTACACACCTGCCAATCTGCTTGCAAGATATTTTATATTTATAGCACAAATAAGTATAGCGACCAGTGTGAACCAAGCTTGTTGCTTCCAGTTTTATATATGTGAAGAGCACATTTTCAGCGTAAAAACGCTTGGTGGAGCCGAGTAGTATGGGACATGAGGTGCAGAGAGGAGCAATTCAGAGTGATCTGAACCACTGTAGGTACAATAAGGGGCGTGTTCACATATTTAAAACAGAAGTAGACTTGTACAGAAATACAGATACACCTGTGGCTGCATCACTTGTGGATGCCTGAGGGCTGTTGCAAATACCCACTTCTGATTGGCTGATTATGGATTAACCTCTGATTATGAATTAACACTGAGCAGATTTTTATATAAATCGAACCTAATAGCAAATGCAATCTCACTATCACAATATGTAATAAATGATTCTTGTGCTTATGACCTGATTAGCTGTAGCTGTATACACCTGATGTTAATCTACAGCATATGCTAATATTGCAGATTTGGATACTGTTTTTATGCCCATCATAAGCCCTATGTGCCTGAATGGTTGCAGCAGTCCACCCGAGTTTGGCCGAGGTGCGGAATTCCGGCTGAAGTCAGACATTTTCTTTAAAGACAAATTCAAAAATGTTGGCTGTGGGCACTAGTGTGCTGATTGAGTGATATTCGGTAGGCAAATGCATATACCTAGTAAATCACAGAAATACCATCACAGGCTGCAGCTACTAAATTTTGAGGCGCTGTAACTCAAAAAACAAAAAATACATAAAAATAGAGAAGCGCTATCCGCAACGATATTAATTAATTCAATAAAATGTAATGCAAATAATGTATAAAAACAGACTATACAACATAAATTCTAAAAACATGAAGCTATATTCCAATTGATAACTGAAAAATTAGTTTTAGACATTATTTGCATTACATTTTATTGAATTCATTGATATTGTCACGGACAGCACTTCTATTTTTTATGTATATAATTTTATAACGGGGCAATCACTTACAAGTCATGGTTTTGCCTTGTAAGTGATTGCCCTTTTAAAAAGCGTCTGAACTCGGGCGGTATTGCATCCCAGCCAGCATTAGAATAGGAGTTCTGTAATTATTATGCATTGCTTTGCTGATATATTGTTTGTAAGAATAGGCTAAAGTTAGAATTTAGTTTACAGTATATAATTATATTTGTACTTGTTACTGGAGACAGTTCAGACCTCAGGATATTCAGCACAGACCACATTGCAACCCTTTTTTATACTGGTGTTGACAGCGGAACAGTGAGACATTAATGGGCCGATTTATCACCATCCGCATCTCAGGATACAGATGTCGTGATAAAATGGACTAAACTTGCAATGCAATTATTGTATACATATCTCTCCCTCTCCTCTGCAGCATTAGCTTGGCATTTTTCACAAAAAATACCCAGAGTTCCTGCTGCGCATGTACCATGGCCGCTACTGTAGCCACTACTGCAGCCACTGAATCCTGTGTGCTGCTGTGACCCCCGGGGCGGTAAAGCAGGAGGACACGATGACCGGCAGCCTTCACTGAGCATTGATCTCTGGCCCTGGGTCACTGAAAGTTTTGTAGAAGTAGGGATATTGCAATCATTCCTGTGATTACTCCAGCTGAGACTGGTGTAATTACCACAGGGCACATTGTGTGTGTGTGTTTTGTTTTGTTATTTAACTTTTTTTTTTTTTTGTAAATTTGCCCAGATTGTATTTCCCATTCTAAGTATGGGAAATGCGATCTGATTACTAAAACAATGTGAATTAAAGAGTTTGGAGCAGTTTTCCATGAAAATAATGGGAAAAGTGTGTGCATGTGCAGAAAGGGTCCTACCACCGCATAGCAGGGGTGCAAAAGCCTCTACCTGATTGACATGCAGAGGAGTTCGCTAGGAGGGATGGGGGCTTGTCGACCCAATTTTCCAGGAGTGGTGAGGCCAAGCACTGTGTCGAGGACGCAATTGCAATGCTTACTGAATTAGGACCTGTCAGAGCCATGCTTGAAATTGGCACAAAGCTGAATTTGAACAGTTCGCACTTATCAGGGCCAGCATATAGATTATTCCAGTGCTGGCAGGTGGGAATCCCTGGCATGGAATAATGCATTCTCATAATGGCATGTATTTTTATCTTGGGTTAGCCTACATCATTTATTGGATACTGTAATAGTCTATATGTTTCATATATGGTAATACAGTAGCAAAGCCCTCTGCTTGCATAATGAAGCTGATGTTGCTACATCTAAAAGTCTGATCTTTATAAAATAGTTGTGATCAGACCTCCAAAAACACTGCAATGAGCTAGCGAATGTGCTGGGGACTTACAGTATGTACAGCTGTCACTGTGTGACTCCTTTGGGTCCTACATGCCGTGTCGGACTGGGGCATGTAGGGCCCACCGGGGGAATGTAGTGGTATGGGCCCATGTTTAGGGGTGTGGCCAGTCTGCAGAGGGGGTGTGGCCTGCCACCACATTGGTTTGACTAACCATTAGAGAGTGCAACATCTTGGCCCCTTCAGTAAATTCAGCTACTGCATGCATGATAATGTACCAGATTAATAACAGATTGATAACAGCAATGCACTGTAGAAAATACACCATATTCCAGTATAAGGTAACATATGTATAATGTAGAATTCAAGTGCACAGTCTGGAACCTGATCCCTAGAGCAGGAGGTGGGGCCCCAGGCAGTGGGGCCCACCGGTGGTTTCCCCCGTGTACCCCTGTGGGCAAGCCCAAGCCTGCCTACATGTCAGACAACTGTAATGTACCAGGTACGTAACGTAGACATAGAGGAAACCTTCGGCCATATAGAGGGATGCATTTCCTATGAGGGATAATCAAATTTAAGTTAACTTTAATGCCAGAAAACTGTTGGGTTTATGTTATTTGCAATATGTAGCATAAATGGAACCCAAACTTCACATATACTATATACTGTCTAATGAAATCTTAACATACTGTATGTGTTAATGTATTTCCAGGGAGATAATATAATCACTGAATGTCAATACAACACACAAAGCCGATCCACAATGACATGGGTAAGACAACTCAATGTACTGCGATCTGTGAGAAGCCATATGCTAACGTGAGCATAGTAAAGCGAGCTCTGCATTTTATAGTATACATTTAAAATATTTGATACTGAAATATTATCATAGGTTATTTTGAATAGACTGTTGTTGAGCTTGGTTTGAAAACAACATAAATATAAACCAATGTCATAACTGCTGCTGTGTTCAGCCAAGCATTTTCTTCACAGTATTCACTAAATTCCCTTCTTGCTAGGTATACATATTTATGAGTATTTATATTGAATAGCATGGGAAACATACCATTGACTAACTCCTTTTAGCCTCTGCTGATAAAAGTTGCAAGAACTTGACAATTGCCTGGGAAATGAAATCGGTAACTGGCATGAAAGCAGGAGTTTGTAGGGAGAAGTAATAGGTAATGTAGCCATCTGACCCACTGCCAGTAACATTTGCCCTGCTCTGATTAATGTAATTGTTTCTTAATGCTCTAAAAAAAACAAAAACTCTTGGCGTGTCAGTGTTACAGTACAGTATATGGACTTTTCTAGGATTGTGATGGGTTGATAAGGTGAGGTGATGGTGATAAGGGTGAGCATACAGTTCCAAGCAGTTGGCTCTGATTTGGATTTTGGACTTTAAAGCAAGAGGCCACATTATAACTTGATAATAATCACAGTGATAGCCTGGTGTAACTTTAGAGTTGTAGGTCCATTTTTCCCATAGGGAAATCTAAGCTTTCACCCACAGTCCAGCAGATGTAATGTAAACTATTATTGTAGGTGATGCAAGGTGATGCTCTATGCAAGGATAAAATATATGTTTACAAATTTGACTGAAATGATATTGTGACAAGGATCACATAAACAGCAGGTTTACTCTTTCTCCAGCAGTTAGGTCACTCACATGGTTGTAACAGAAGTTCACAGCAGGTTACAGGTTAAATCATAACATGCCATGTTGTGACATTCAACAATGGTATAGACTTCATTGGCTCCAAACATAAACCCAGACCCCTAGCCTATCGCCTGGCCAGCTTGTCCAGCATCAGGAGCATTATCCCTGTGTACTGGCAGCTTTCTTAAAGGCAGCTAACATGTGCTACTCATCGTTTTGGCTGCAGTGTATTCCTGACCTCAAGGAAAATCTGGACTGGACCCATGTTCAACTGCTGTTAGATACTTAAACAGGGAAATCCTGCTTCCCTGCCACAATATAAAATAAAGAAAAGCACATGATATTTAAACACAAACAGTATAGCCTGTGACCTGGCTTGTAAATAGGTACTGATATGATCCAATGAATGTAGGAATCACTGTGACTATGAGATCCTATACCTATTAATAAAAAATATGCTATTAGTACTATAGCATGTGTGTGTCACTTTCTCTCTCTGTGTCCCAGACACAGAAAGTGTTATGCAAGTACTATGTGATGCTAATGTACTCATTATAAAAATGATCAAAAGGACAGTATGCTTCACTCCTGTGGTAACTCTAGGAAAAGCCCCCCTCACGCCTCTTTCCTTCTTGCCCGATTTTTATCATTTTGCAATCCTCCCTCGTCTAAGAGTCCTTGACTACATCTGACCTATGCTGCACTGCAATGGAGGGTTTAACGCAGAATTTAATATCAACCATCATCCCTGCGACCACAAATAAATTGTCGTCCATCAAACATGACAGAGCTAACCACTTCCTCAATATCAATATTATTTTAACAACAGCTATTGCTAAGAGTAAAGATTTAATTGTTTTTCGTCCTAGGGCAGATGACAAAGAGCAGGGAGCTATTCAGAGAACAGTGATTATTACAAATACATCCTCCTCATTTCACATTTCTAACATTGTAGACAGTACAGTTATTAACTTTGAATTATACCTAGAGGGGAAAAAACATAAAACATGAAGATTAATTAATATAAAACAGACTTTACTATAAATTTCTGCTACTAAAACAATAATGTTTTAAATTCAGGCAGACACTTGGGGACATGTCTACTTAAATTGCATTGTATAGGTACAGTAGTAAAAGTACACCTAAATTATGTACATTAGTAACCGTATACTCATGTACAGTAATTCATATGGTATAAATGTTCATTTTCTGAATATGATACCATATTTTAAAATCTTCATGAACAGTTGCGTTTTATAAGGTATATGAATCTCCTTTGTATAGCATAAGGATATGAGAAATGATTTGGAGTTATATTGGGAACCGAGCAAACTCATGAGAAGGGAGGTGTGTTTAAACCTCTAAGATAGGGGGATGGCAGTGGTGCTTGTCAATCATTTGTTGTAGCCTATGGCAGGAAGGGGCGTGTCAGTAAGAAAAGGGTAAGAAAGGGACTTTGGAGTTATATACTTTAATCAGTGCATTTAGTCTACAACTTTGTGTGTTTATACAGCCATGAAACTTCAGAGACGTCTAATATTCTTATAACTGACGTTACAAACCTATTGATATAAGATCTGCCTGAAAGTAATTGCCCTCCAGCACATTACAAGACCAGTGTGGGAATCAATTGTTCAGTACACTCTCATTAAATCCAAAAATCACTGTAGCTAGTATTTGGCACCTTTTTCCATCACCAGACAAGATGTCAATTGTTGTCTGTATTTTTTCAGGGTGGCCTCAGTACAAGGGATGAAATGTGTCTTTCCTTTTTGATATATTACCCAAAAATCAATCTTGCCCGATGTGAAAGCATCCCGGAAATAAACGAACAGCTTCAGTTCATTGGCATAAAGGAAATATATAAACCAGTCACGTAAGTAAAGACAGTGTACTACTAGCACATGTGTTTGATTTAAAACAATGTTGGTTTTTAAGAATTTACTTTATAAAACTAAAATCTGACCAGATCATCTGTAAACAATATACTTTTAGTGGACAGTGTTGTTGAATGGAAAGTGTCTGTGCTGGAGATCATTTATCTGTCCTTGTGTTCAATATACCCATGTGGAGCGCTGCGATATTGGTAGCTAGAAGATTGTGTTAGCTGACTCTCTGTGTTAGCTGACTCTCTGATGTGATTGTTCTCTTGTGACATGTCCATAGAGATCTGCTCACATGTGTGGATTCTGTGGCATGAATCCTATAAATTATAATTGTATTTATATAGGATGTTTTTCTCCCAGTAGGACTCTATGCATTTGCAGATTGAAAAACATAAGATATATAAGACATATATAGCAGTGGAATCAGTATGAAATACCGATGGCAGGGATGCCAGCCGTCGGTATACCAACAGCGGCATCCCGGCTACCAGGATGCCGGCAGCAGGGCAAGTGCTAGGTTATATTCTCACTCTATGGGTGTTGTGGACACACATAGATAGAGAAAAGCCTGTGGCGCGGGAATTGTAATGTGCGGGATCCCGTCATCGGCATTGTGATCAACGGGATCCCATGCGGCGGTATCCTCACCGCTTCCCATAGCAGTGATTCCGACACATACATATATGAATGAGGTATTAATTACAGGACCGAATTTAAGGGCCATATAGTATTGGTGTTGAAAATGAACAAGGGAGTATTGAGAGAAGAAGAGAAGGTGTGACCAGTGCTGTTTAGGCATGTACATCCCTACACTATCTGCCCCAATGTCTCCCTAAACACATAGAAATAGAAAAATGGCATCATTCTGTGAGAAACTAGAACACCAGTTTTAGTACTTATGTGTTATGTCTCTGTGGCCAGCTGGTGGCTGGTCAGTATCATGCTGCTATAATGATGGGCCTATTTTTTATTTATAGGCCTGGAGATGGAGCTCCATCTGCCCCATTATTAATCTGACCCTGACTAAATGATTAAAAATGGATTTTCTTAAAACCTGGACCGTTTGGGCTCCCTGAGGTCCAAGTTTGGGAACCACTGATATATAGGATGCAAAATACACATATTAATGGTTATCAGAGTGCAGAAAAGAAAGCTGCACATCTGTTTGTTTTATTGAAAGTAAAGGGGCGCTAATAAAATTGTTGAGAAAACAGTTAAGTCTGTTTTTGATTATCTAAAGTTGGTCCTTGTGCCCTGTCCGAGATAGCATGCTCCAGAGAGTCTGAGCTGCAAAGCTGAAAGTTAGAACTCCAGCCGAGGTCTGGGAGACTTTATGCACTGTTAGTACTGTGGATCAAATGGAGTGAGTAGGAGTATAGTGAATCAGAATCTGCTTTAAGTACCATGGTTATATAGGGTTTTGTAAGTCAGTAAGCCCATCTTCTAACAGTTTTGCCATTTCAAGGACTGTACAGTAGATGAGATGTTATGTTACAAAAACAGAGTTGACTAGTAGACAGCGTGGCTGATGCATCTTGTTACAGCTTCAATCAGTCTATTTCTTTTTACTTGAAGACCAAAATAGAGAGCTCTAGTGTTCAGATGATAGAATGGCATTCTGATAATGACTGAAACCTGATGTTAACCTTTGTATTATCAATTTTCAACATCATTCATCCACTCATGGAGTTTAACTAAGAGCCATGTAGTATGTATATTGAGTTCTTAATACCCAGTGCAGAGAACAGGTACAGTTGAGTTTCATCTGCATAGCAGTGGTACTATAGTCTGGGCCATGACTTCTGAATATTTTAGCCATTGGTAGCATGTACACTACACACAGCATGGAATAAATGAAAGATCCTTGTATGACACTACATGACAGAGTAACTGCCACAGGACTCATGGGTTTCAGATCAGTCTTGGGACTCTTGGAACCAGCTGCAGCAGTAGTATACAGTAAGTGGCCTGCTCATGGAGCAGATATAGACTATAGATGACAAGCTCAGACATCCATGGCAATACCAACAACACAGATTGGTAATCAAAACTAGAATCTGCACAAGGATGCAGAACTAGAATCCCAGCCGAGAGAGCCTGGAACCGGTCATATGGAACTCAACCTTTACCCCTGACACAGACGCTAAAGGCTGGAACTCATTGCATGGAACTCAGGCAAACATAACTGGAGAAACTCAGAATTGGGGGTCATAGTCCTGAATCTGCAGGCTAAAGACTCAGAACCTGTGTCAGGAATGAAGAAACTGAAGGCAAACAACCACATGGTTCGAATCATCCCAGAACCCATACCCTGATTCACAAGCCTGGAATGCAGACTCTGAAAGTGGAGATGCGGCACCCCAGACCCCCAACTGATACAGCTTGGTGAACATGGAAACCACAGCCCACCTCAGACCGGGAACCAGACCTTAACACTCAGAAACAGCCCCAGCGTAGGAACTCAGAACAAGAGAAACCAAACCTCAATACCGACCTATGGATATTCAAATACTGATATGACCCGATGACGTAGCGAGAGTCCAGAAATATATTCAATGCTGGAGACATCCTGGAACAACAGTAACAGACTGAAACAGTGGGTACAGGCAGGCCCGGCGCTGCCCGTTGAGCAAAGGGATGCAGTGCAGGTAGGCGCCAGGATGCAGAGGCGCTCTTCCTGCTCTGCATCCCTGTGCTGAGTTCCCCTGCTGCTGCTGCTGCCGCCGGCTGCCGCTGCTCTTGTCACACTACTACAGATACAGGCAGCGGTGTCGGCAGCCTGAAGAGTCTGTCCCCCCTCTCCCTGTCAAAGCAGCAGAGCAGTCCCACAGTGTTCTTCTGAATGACAAAAGGGGCTGGGCTAATATGGATGGAGGGGGTGGGGTTACATGGGTTCAAGGGGTGGAGCTACATGGACCAGGCTGCTGTGTTGAAGAGGGAGAGGAAGCTGCTCCTGATCTGGCCAGCCAGATTTAGGTAAGTGGAGGGAAAGAGAGAGTGAGTGAGAGAAAGTGTGTGTGTATGTGTATGTTTGTTGGGGGATTATGTATAAGTATTACTAGGGGCAGTATACTGTATGTCTAAGTGCAGCTATTTCTGGGGGCACTGTGTATAAGCAGCACAACTACTGGAGTCACTACGCTGTCTGCCATAATGAGTAAACAGGGGACACTGTCTGCCGTAATGTGTAAACGGGGAAAACTGTCTGCCGTAATGTTTAAACAGGGGACACTGTCTGCCATAATGTGTAAACAGGGGCCGCTGTCTGCCGTTATGTGTAAAAAAGGAGACTCTGCTGTAATGTGTAAAAAGGGGACTCTGTCTGCCGTAATGTGTAAAAAAGGGGACGCTGTCTGCCGTAATGTGTAAAAAAGGGGACTCTGTCTGCTGTAATGTGTAAAAAGGGGGACGCTGTCTGCCGTAATGTGTAAAAAGGGGGTTGCTGTCTACCGGAATGTGTAAAAAGGGGACACTGTCTGCCGTAATGTGTAAAAAAGGGGACTCTGTCTGCCGTAATGTGTAAAAAGGGGGACGCTGTCTGCTGTAATGTGTAAAAAGGGGGACTGTCTGCCGTAATGTGTAAAAAAGGGACTCTACTGTAATGTGTAAAAAAGGAGACTCTGGGGGTCATTCCGAGTTGTTCGCTCGTTGCCGATTTTTGCTATGCTGCGATTTGTTGCTAACTGCGCATGCGCATGGTACGCAGAGCGCATGTGCTAAGTTATTTAGCACAAAACTTAGTAGATTTGCTGGTGTTCGTGCGGCGCTTTTCAGTCGCACTGCTGATCGGTGAATGATTGACAGGAAAGGGGCGTTTCTGGGTGGTAACTGAGCATTTTCTGGGAGTGTGCTAAAAAACGCAGGCGTGTCAGGGAAAAACGCGGGAGTGTCTGGAGAAACGGGGGAGTGGCTGGCCGAACGCAGGGCGTGTTTGTGACGTCAAACCAGGAACTAAATGAACTGAGCTGATCGCAATCTAGGAGTAGGTCTGGAGCTACTCAGAAACTGCAAGAAAATATTTATTAGCAGTTCTGCTACTCTTTCGTTCGCTATTCTGCTAAACTAAGATACACTCCCAGAGGACGGCGGCCTAGCGTGTGCAATGCTGCTAAAAGCAGCTAGCAAGCGAACAACTCGGAATGACCACCTCTGTCTGCCGTAATGTGTAAAAAGGGGAAGCTGTCTGCCATAATGTGTAAATAAGGGGACACTGTCTGCCGTAATGTGTAAAACGGGGAAGCTGTCTGCCGTAATGTGTAAAAAGGGGACTCTGCCGTAATGTGTAAAAAGGGGACTCTGTCTGCCGTAATGTGTAAAAAGGGGAATCTGTCCGCCGTAATGTGTAAAAGGGGCTCTACCTGGTGTAGTGGCGCCACTGTGCGGCGTAATTTGAATAATGGAGACTACTGTGCACCGTTACATGAATTGGTATTATTTTGTGACCACACCCCTTCCCCATGAAGCCATGACCCTACATTTTTTGCACTGCCCCTGTTTTACATAGAGGGGGGGGGGGGGCTCTGTTGCCGCTTCTTGCACACAGTGCTAAAATGTCTAGTTACGGCACTGTTGCTAGGTATCCATTTCCCTGGCCCTGAGCAGGTCTCCCTCACCAGATCCTCTCCAGGGGTGAGAGGGTGGACTTGGACAGGATGAGGGGGGCCCAAAGCATTTTGTTGCACCTGGTCCCACTGCTCGCTAGTTCCGCCACTGGCACAACTACTGGGGCACTGTGTATAAGCAGCACAACTACTGTGGGCACTGTGTATAAGCAGCGTTACTACTGGGGGCACTATGCGTGTCAGTGGCACTACTGCTGGGGCACTATGCATATAAGCAGCGCTACTCCTCGGTGCACTATGCGTGTTATCTGTGCTATTACTGGGGGCACTATGCGTGTCAGTTGGGCTACTACTGGGGTCACTATGCGTATAAGCGGCACTACTGCATGCGGTGTAATGTGAATAAGATTATACTACTGTGTGGAATAATTTGAAATGGTGATACTATTGTGTGGCCACGCCACATCCTTGTGAGACCACACACCCTTCTTCTTTGTGTGCCATCCCTCTGTAAAGTATGGGAGGGCACAAATTTATAGTTTGCAGGGGGGCGCCGAACACCCTAGCACCGGCCCTGGGTACAGGCTAGGAAGGCAGGATAGTAGCAGACTGCTGAGGACTGCAGACACAGGATTACTGGTAGATAACAGGAGTTCACTCAGCAGTATACAGATGACAGGTAGCAAACTGTAGATGGTCAGACACAGATGTGCATTAGCAAAAGCAGGAACAGCACAGGAATGACTAAAGCCTGGGGACCAGCAAAACATGTAATTGTGCTGTTTTCCTAAAGGGGTTTAAATAGGCAGCAGTGGAAGTCTATAGCATGGCCAGGTCTATGGATCAGGCTTGTTTGTTTACATATGTGCTGTGAAGAGCTGGGTTGCTGAGAAACTGGGGATGTGCGGAGCACAATGATGTGGCAGCGCTAGGTGCTGTGAGTCTGAGACCCAAATTCATGACAGTAAAGGTGCCCATACACTTATGCGACTTCTCCGAGGGCAGGATTGTATACAACACATCGTATGTGGTCCTTTTGCATACAATGTGATCCCAGCCATGCCTGTGGGATCGGACATATCTATAGTGAAGTACTTACGATCTAGGGGCTCCGATCCGGAACTCTCGGGACCGCGCATCGGATTGGATTGGAGGTAAAGCACATGCGATTTGCCCGTTGTCATCCTATTTATAGGCCTGAAATTTCGGAAGCAGATGAAATCGGGCAAAATCACACTAGTGTATGGGCACCTTAACTCTCTGTGACCCACCAAGTAGAGATGATTTGAATGAGCTAAAGACAGTGCCATCTAGTCCACAGCCATACTTCAGACACTATGTTAGAAGCCCATAGTACAAAATGTTTCAGAGAGGTCTAGGAAGCTTAAGATTGCCTGTATCTTGCTATAAGAGGATTGCCTGTCTCTTGCTATAAGAGGATAGCCTGTCTCTTGCTATAAGAGCATTGCCTGTCTCTTGCTATAAGAGGATAGCCTGTCTCTTGCTATAAGAGGATTGCCTGTCTCTTGCTATAAGAGGATAGCCTGTCTCTTGCTATAAGAGGATTGCCTGTCTCTTGCTATAAGAGGATAGCCTGTCTCTTGCTATAAGAGGATAGCCTGTCTTTTGCTATAAGAGGATAGCCTGTCTCTTGCTATAAGAGGATAGCCTGTCTCTTGCTATAAGAGGATAGCCTGTCTCTTGCTATAAGAGGATAGCCTGTCTCTTGCTATAAGAGGATAGCCTGTCTCTTGCTATTAGAGGATTGGCAGTCTCTTGTCATACGAGGATTGTTACACACATGTACCAGGGATGTTTCATTAATAAATCTGATAATGATCATAAGTATTATGGGTTGATAGTTTTAGATAGTTTGCAAAATAATATTCACTACAAATGGAAGGTGCAAGTTTGGTCTGCAGTTATAGTATAAAAAAAGGGTTTTTTTGTGTGTTTTTTTTACAAACTTTAGAATACTTTCAGCAATGTTTTCCAAGAGGTCAAGCTCATCTAAGAGGTGAGATAGCTTACAAGATTGGAACCATGGATGGCACTGCTGGAATTCCCATATGAATGGGGGATACATTATTATTATTATTATTATTATTATTATTATCCTTTATTTATATGGTGCCACAAGGGTTCCTTAGTGCCCAATTACAGAGTACATATGCACATAATCAAAACAGGAAAACAGTGACTCACAGTTGAAGACAATATTGGACAAGTACAGGGTAACTAAGCATAACTACACCAGTAGACGACACTGAGATAAGTATCAAGGTGTCCGAGAACTGCAGGATTTGGGCAGTTGAGGATTATTAAAGTAAAAAAGGTAAATTACATGAGGGAAGAGGGCCCTACTTGTGAGAGCTTACATTCTAAAGGGGAGGGGCAGACAGATAGGGGTGACACAGATGGGGTAGACCGAGCATGGGACAGAGGGTTAGGATGAGATTTGGCTGGGTTTGGTAAAGAAGTGGGTCTTGAGAGCCTGTTTGAAGTTCTGTAGAGAGGTGGAGAGTCTGAGGGGGAGAGGTAGAGAATTCCAGAGTAAGGGAGCAGCACGTGAAAAATCTTGGAGGTAGGAGTAGGAGGAAGTAATCAGAAGACAGGAGAGTCAGCGTGCATTAGCAGAGCGAAGAGGACGGGTGGTAGAGTAAAGGGAGATAAGGTCAGAGATGTAAGTGGGAGAGGAGTGGGTGAGTGCTTTGTAAGTGATTGTGAGAAGTTTGAATTGGATTCTGAAAGGGAAGGGAAGCCAGTGAAGGGCTTGTAGGAGAGGGGAGCTGGATGTAGTGCGTTTGGTGAGGAAGATGAGCCGGGCTGCAGCATTGAGGATAGATTGGAGTGGGGAGAGGTAATTGTCAGGGAGGCCAGTTAGGAGGAGATTACAGTAATCCAGTCTGGAAATAATCAGTGAGTGAATAATGGTCTTGGTGGCATCCTGGGTGAGAAAGGGTCTGATCCTGGAAATGTTTTTGAGATGAAAATGACAAGTTTGTGAGAGGTGCTGAATGTGTGGGTTGAAGGAGAGGGAGGAGTCAAAGATTACGCCAAGACAGCGTACTTTGGGGCTAGAGTAGATAGTCATGCAATCAATGGATAATGAGATTGTGGGAGGTGAGGTTGTGCGGGAGGGTGGGAAGATGATCAGCTCAGTCTTGGATATGTTTAGTTTAAGAAAGGGCTGGGACATCCAGGAGAAGATAGCAGAGAGACAGTTGGAGGTACGAGTGAGGAGAGCCGGGAAGAGATCAGGGGAGGAAAGGTAGATTTGAGTGTCATCAGCATAGAGCAAAGAAGATTGCAAGTACTGTACATTAATCCTTGATTGGGTCAGGTTCCAGACATACGGGTCTGCACTCCCTCTCCACTATATGGAAAAGCAGAGCAATCTTTTGTTTGATAAAAACTCAAACTTCTTACAAATGATTGTGGACTGACATTATTAGAGGTCTATTTACTAAGCCTTGGATGGAGATAAAGTGGATGGAGATAAAGTACCAGTCAATCAGCTCCTAACTGTCATTTTTTAAACACAGCCTGTGGTATGGCAGTTAGGAGCCGATTGGCAGGTACTTTATCTCCATCCACTTTATCTCCATCCAAGGCTTAGTAAATAGACCCCTTAGTCTTGGTTTATCCTCTAGTACCATTCAAAACTCCATCTATTGCATTTGAAATCTGTGACCCTACTTCTTCAGATCCCCAATATTGTCATCAAATGAAGGTGTGGGTAGTGTAGTACATGAGGTCTTTTAGGAACAGAAGCAATGGTATATTTTGTGTGTACCATTAGAGTAACAAGGATCCTCACAGGAACACATTATTCCACAGAGATCGAGGGATGAGACTGGAAATATAAAGCATGATTGTCAGAAGCACGCAAAGTGGGGATCTTCCCGTGTACATTTCTCAAAGAGCTGACTTGGTGGCCAGTTTGTCTATTCACATTGATCATCGGAGTGCATTCTAACCTAATGTAATGAACCAATAACTGTAGACACATACTGTAGCAATAAAGTACAAACAAAATATTAAATCCCTAAATGGACAGGGTTTAAAAAAAATGTACAGTATATCTCAGTCAATAAGCTTGTAAGAAGTACTACTGTACAGAATAGGGCAGAAAGTGTTAGAATATATGTGTACTTGGAGGTGGTATGACAGAGTAGATGTACACACCAGCAGAGTAAGTGCACAGCCTAATACTTACCCAATGGAGTTGTAAATTAATCAGTTATGTGATTTGTACAGCTGTACCCACAGTTATGTATATAACAGACTCTCAGCAGGGAGCAGAGCTTAAGCGGAGCATACAGGTCACTAGCCGGTGACTGAATATGGACAGAGGTGCAGGATGCAAGTGGTCAGGGCTGTCTTTTCATATGGGCTCAATGGACACTTGCCTAAGGGCACCAGGAGTCTAAGTCTGATAGCTGAGAGACCCCTCTTTCCAGGGGTACCAGATTTTTGAAAATCGGCCCTGGGGAACCTGAGATATCTGACTTCATAGCAGTGGTCCCCATCCGAGCCTGTTAATTGCTCTTTCCAGCCAGATATCCCAGGTTCTGTCTGACTTAGAGTTTTTCAAAGGGTATAATCCAAAAGATGGGACTCTCCCCTTTTGGTGCACACTGTCAGCTTGTCTCTACTATGCCCAGAACCAGAGATATCAGCCTTCCAGCAGCAGGTCCCTGCTCCAGCTCCACACGCCTGTTATGCAGTTTTATATTTTCGTCAGTGGATTGCTCTGGCTCCTGAGCACCAAGTCCCCAGTACCTCCTGATAAGGTGTCCTCAGTACCTCCTGAAAGGATTCCCCAGTACCTCCTGAAAGGTGTCCCCAGTACCTCCTGGAAGCTACAAAATATATTTCCAGGAGCCAGAGATATCTGCAATCTAGCAAGCTGCCCTCCCACCAGAAAATGATGAATATTAAGCCCACTTCGCTATCCACCCCTCCCCTGCGTATTAAACCCTGCCCTTACACCCAGGAAGTCATGTAATGGGGCCCTTCATTCAGACCAATGCCCCTTCTACAGTTTAGTGTTCTCTACAGTTTAGTGTTCTCCCTCCCGCCCCATCTATGCAGTAAGGAGTAATTAGCAGCAATTACTGTGCCAGGTCCTACATGCTGAGCAGAAGATAGAACACCCCCTACCACCCACGGGACATCAGAGATGCCACTGATAGCAACCCCCACCTCTACCGCTGCAGGATGCATAGGGGCCCTGGTGCATTGCTTTGCCCAGGGGCCTACACTGCTGTTAAGATGTCCCTGCAAGTGGTGCCAGCAGTTGTAGCAGGACAGAAGAGGCAGTAATGCAGGGTCTCTCTGGAGCTGAGTGGAACACATCCATGTCCTACTGTGGTCCTCTAACACAGTGACAAGATGGCACCGCACTGCATAGATGGTGGCCATCTTTGTAAGATTTTGAAGTCTCACTAACAAAGCCAGTTTGGAATATGTTCTGTAGCACTCTTTGGCTTCAACAGAATGTCTCCCATCACATGCTCATTTTGTGAGGATAATAACAGGGAATTTGCAAATACAGGTACATAGGGGCAAATTCAGTAAGGATTGCAAAAATTACAAATTAGCAAACATTGCAAGCAAAAGCAAAATTGCGAAAGCGCACCCAAACGGAAAAACTGCAACACTAATTTAATTTAACGAAAAGAAGGTGCCCTTGTGAAATGTGCAAATATTGCGAAAACCATCCTAATAATCGCAATTTTTGCGTACATATTACAAATGTACGCAATTTTTGCGTACATGTTTCTGATGTTGCATTTTTTGCTAAGTGTTTTTCCCTTAACAATTGCACAACCTACTTTCCTGCACCTAAATTAAAGAAACTACTCAACAATTGTAAATCAATTCAATCATCACTTAATTGGTCAAATGATCTTGTGGTAATTTAGCAGTTATTATCTTAAGGACACCATAGTGTTTTTCTTCAAATATTGACTAATGCCCATAACTGTGTTCAAATATATTCAACTAGAGAGAGTGTGAATTCTAGCCTCTAAACCAGTGATTTTCAACCTTTTTTTTACTCGCGGCACACCGAACAATATTTTAAAATTGCCAAGGCACACCATCAGTTCCCCACAGAAAAAAAACAAAAAACACACATTGGCCTCATAGTAAAAAAAAATCCACACATACATTGGCCTACACAGAAAAAACAATCACATTGTTCCTCACATAAATCATATTGCTACCTACATAAATCCTATTGCTCCCCACATGAATTATTCACATTGTTTTCCCCATAAATCCATAAATCCTTATTCTCCCCACATAAATCCTATTGTTCCCCACAGGAGAAAAAAAAAAAAGCAAATATTAGCCCCTACTGGTCAGCTGTCCTCCTCCGTGTCCCTCAGTGGCGGGGATTGTTCATAGTGGAGTGCTGCGAATACTGAGCAGTGGGCGGTCAGGCAGGTGTGGATGTGGATGTGGGTGGGCAAGGAAAGCTGTGTGTGCAGGTGGGTGGGCTGGCTGGGTGGTGAGAAGCGACGGCCGTGACCTATGATATCACACCGCCGCGTCTTCAAGGCATAGGTTATGGCCAGAGCACAACTGATCCTCTAAGAAGTGCCCAGGCCAACAGTTCACTCTGAAGGTGCAGGAAGCTTCTCTGGCTCCGCGGCACACCTTGCAACTGGTCATGTCACACTAGTGTGCCATGGCACACTGGTTGAAAAAGCTTGCTCTAAACCCTTAACAAAGCTAAATATTTATCTTATTAAAAACACGTTAAAGGTTAAAGAACACAGTACGCAATTGGCGCAAAAAGTACCGCAAGGGTACTCCCTTAACTATACCTTAAGGAATGTACTTATACTAGAGATGAGCGGGTTCGGTTTCTCTGAATCCGAACCCGCCAGAACTTCATGTTTTTTTTCACGGGTCCGAGCGACTCGGATCTTCCCGCCTTGCTCGGTTAACCCGAGCGCGCCCGAACGTCATCATGACGCTGTCGGATTCTCGCGAGGCTCGGATTCTATCGCGAGACTCGGATTCTATATAAGGAGCCGCGCGTCGCCGCCATTTTCACACGTGCATTGAGATTGATAGGGAGAGGACGTGGCTGGCGTCCTCTCCATTTAGATTATAAGAGACTGAGAGAGATTTACTGGAGCTGACTAGGAGGAGTACTGTTACTGTAGAAGTGTAGAGACTGAGTGGAGAGAGTTTACTAGTGAGGACAGTGCAGTTTACTTTATAATCCGTTCTCTGCCTGAAAAAAGCGATACACAGCACACAGTGACTCAGTCACATACCATATCTGTGTGCACTGCTCAGGCTCAGGCCAGTGTGCTGCATCATCTATTATCTATATATAATATTATATATATCTGTCTGACTGCTCAGCTCACACAGCTTATAATTGTGGGGGAGACTGGGGAGCACTACTGCAGTGCCAGTTATAGGTTATAGCAGGAGCCAGGAGTACATAATATATTATATAGTGAGTGACCACCAGACACACAGTGCAGTTTATTTAATATATCCGTTCTCTGCCTGAAAAAAGCGATACACACAGTGACTCAGTCAGTCACATACCATATCTGTGTGCACTGCTCAGGCTCAGGCCAGTGTGCTGCATCATCTATTATCTATATATAATATTATATATATCTGTCTGACTGCTCAGCTCACACAGCTTATAATTGTGGGGGAGACTGGGGAGCACTACTGCAGTGCCAGTTATAGGTTATAGCAGGAGCCAGGAGTACATAATATATTATATAGTGAGTGACCACCAGACACACAGTGCAGTTTATTTAATATATCCGTTCTCTGCCTGAAAAAAGCGATACACACAGTGACTCAGTCAGTCACATACCATATCTGTGTGCACTGCTCAGGCTCAGGCCAGTGTGCTGCATCATCTATTATCTATATATAATATTATATATATCTGTCTGACTGCTCAGCTCACACAGCTTATAATTGTGGGGGAGACTGGGGAGCACTACTGCAGTGCCAGTTATAGGTTATAGCAGGAGCCAGGAGTACATAATATATTATATAGTGAGTGACCACCAGACACACAGTGCAGTTTATTTAATATATCCGTTCTCTGCCTGAAAAAAGCGATACACACAGTGACTCAGTCAGTCACATACCATATCTGTGTGCACTGCTCAGGCTCAGGCCAGTGTGCTGCATCATCTATATATATTATATATCTGTCTGACTGCTCAGCTCACACAGCTTATAATTGTGGGGGAGACTGGGGAGCACTACTGCAGTGCCAGTTATAGGTTATAGCAGGAGCCAGGAGTACATATTATATTAAAATTAAACAGTGCACACTTTTGCTGCAAGAGTGCCACTGCCAGTGTGACTGACCAGTGACCTGACCACACTGACCACCAGTATAGTTAATAGTATACTTATATTGTGATTGCCTGAAAAAGTTAAACACTCGTCGTGTGACTTCACTTGTGTGTTTTTTTTTTTCTATAAAAATAAAACTCATTCTGCTGACAGACAGTGTCCAGCAGGTCCGTCATTATATAATATATAATATATACCTGTCCGGCTGCAGTAGTGATATATATATATTTTTTATATCATTTATCATCCAGTCGCAGCAGACACAGTACGGTAGTTCACGGCTGTGGCTACCTCTGTGTCTCTGCACTCGGCAGGCAGTCCGTCCATAATTGTAATACCACCTAACCGTGGATTTTTTTCATTCTTCTTTATACATACATAGTTACATAGACATCTTCTCTTTATCAACCAGTCTATATTAGCTGCAGACACAGTACAGTACGGTAGTTCACGGCTGTGGCTACCTCTGTGTCTGCACTCGGCAGGCAGTCCGTCCATAATTGTATACCACCTAACCGTGGTTTTTTTTCATTCTTCTTTATACATACATAGTTACATAGACATCTTCTCTTTATCAACCAGTCTATATTAGCTGCAGACACAGTACAGTACGGTAGTTCACGGCTGTGGCTACCTCTGTGTCTGCACTCGGCAGGCAGTCCGTCCATAATTGTATACCACCTAACCGTGGATTTTTTTCAGTCTTCTTTATACATACATAGTTACATAGACATCTTCTCTTTATCAACCAGTCTATATTAGCTGCAGACACAGTACAGTACGGTAGTTCACGGCTGTGGCTACCTCTGTGTCTGCAGTCGGCAGGCAGTCCATAATTGTATACTAGTATCCATCTCCATTGTTTACCTGAGGTGCCTTTTAGTTGTGCCTATTAAAATATGGAGAACAAAAATGTTGAGGTTCCAAAATTAGGGAAAGATCAAGATCCACTTCCACCTCGTGCTGAAGCTGCTGCCACTAGTCATGGCCGAGACGATGAAATGCCAGCAACGTCGTCTGCCAAGGCCGATGCCCAATGTCATAGTACAGAGCATGTCAAATCCAAAACACCAAATATCAGAAAAAAAAGGACTCCAAAACCTAAAATAAAATTGTCGGAGGAGAAGCGTAAACTTGCCAATATGCCATTTACCACACGGAGTGGCAAGGAACGGCTGAGGCCCTGGCCTATGTTCATGGCTAGTGGTTCAGCTTCACATGAGGATGGAAGCACTCAGCCTCTCGCTAGAAAAATGAAAAGACTCAAGCTGGCAAAAGCAGCACAGCAAAGAACTGTGCATTCTTCGAAATCCCAAATCCACAAGGAGAGTCCAATTGTGTCGGTTGCGATGCCTGACCTTCCCAACACTGGACGTGAAGAGCATGCGCCTTCCACCATTTGCACGCCCCCTGCAAGTGCTGGAAGGAGCACCCGCAGTCCAGTTCCTGATAGTCAGATTGAAGATGTCAGTGTTGAAGTACACCAGGATGAGGAGGATATGGGTGTTGCTGGCGCTGGGGAGGAAATTGACCAGGAGGATTCTGATGGTGAGGTGGTTTGTTTAAGTCAGGCACCCGGGGAGACACCTGTTGTCCGTGGGAGGAATATGGCCGTTGACATGCCAGGTGAAAATACCAAAAAAATCAGCTCTTCGGTGTGGAGGTATTTCACCAGAAATGCGGACAACAGGTGTCAAGCCGTGTGTTCCCTTTGTCAAGCTGTAATAAGTAGGGGTAAGGACGTTAACCACCTCGGAACATCCTCCCTTATACGTCACCTGCAGCGCATTCATAATAAGTCAGTGACAAGTTCAAAAACTTTGGGTGACAGCGGAAGCAGTCCACTGACCAGTAAATCCCTTCCTCTTGTAACCAAGCTCACGCAAACCACCCCACCAACTCCCTCAGTGTCAATTTCCTCCTTCCCCAGGAATGCCAATAGTCCTGCAGGCCATGTCACTGGCAATTCTGACGAGTCCTCTCCTGCCTGGGATTCCTCCGATGCATCCTTGCGTGTAACGCCTACTGCTGCTGGCGCTGCTGTTGTTGCCGCTGGGAGTCGATGGTCATCCCAGAGGGGAAGTCGTAAGCCCACTTGTACTACTTCCAGTAAGCAATTGACTGTTCAACAGTCCTTTGCGAGGAAGATGAAATATCACAGCAGTCATCCTACTGCAAAGCGGATAACTGAGGCCTTGGCATCCTGGGTGGTGAGAAACGTGGTTCCGGTATCCATCATTACTGCAGAGCCAACTAGAGACTTGTTGGAGGTACTGTGTCCCCGGTACCAAATACCATCTAGGTTCCATTTCTCTAGGCAGGCGATACCGAAAATGTACACAGACCTCAGAAAAAGAGTCACCAGTGTCCTAAAAAATGCAGCTGTACCCAATGTCCACTTAACCACGGACATGTGGACAAGTGGAGCAGGGCAGGGTCAGGACTATATGACTGTGACAGCCCACTGGGTAGATGTATGGACTCCCGCCGCAAGAACAGCAGCGGCGGCACCAGTAGCAGCATCTCGCAAACGCCAACTCTTTCCTAGGCAGGCTACGCTTTGTATCACCGGTTTCCAGAATACGCACACAGCTGAAAACCTCTTACGGCAACTGAGGAAGATCATCGCGGAATGGCTTACCCCAATTGGACTCTCCTGTGGATTTGTGGCATCGGACAACGCCAGCAATATTGTGTGTGCATTAAATATGGGCAAATTCCAGCACGTCCCATGTTTTGCACATACCTTGAATTTGGTGGTGCAGAATTTTTAAAAAAACGACAGGGGCGTGCAAGAGATGCTGTCGGTGGCCAGAAAAATTGCGGGACACTTTCGGCGTACAGGCACCACGTACAGAAGACTGGAGCACCACCAAAAACTACTGAACCTGCCCTGCCATCATCTGAAGCAAGAAGTGGTAACGAGGTGGAATTCAACCCTCTATATGCTTCAGAGGTTGGAGGAGCAGCAAAAGGCCATTCAAGCCTATACAATTGAGCACGATATAGGAGGTGGAATGCACCTGTCTCAAGTGCAGTGGAGAATGATTTCAACGTTGTGCAAGGTTCTGATGCCCTTTGAACTTGCCACACGTGAAGTCAGTTCAGACACTGCCAGCCTGAGTCAGGTCATTCCCCTCATCAGGCCTTTGCAGAAGAAGCTGGAGGCATTGAAGAAGGAGCTAAAAGGGAGCGATTCCGCTAGGCATGTGGGACTTGTGGATGCAGCCCTTAATTCGCTTAACAAGGATTCACGGGTGGTCAATCTGTTGAAATCAGAGCACTACATTTTGGCCACCGTGCTCGATCCTAGATTTAAAGCCTACCTTGGATCTCTCTTTCCGGCAGACACAAGTCTGCTGGGGTTGAAAGACCTGCTGGTGACAAAATTGTCAAGTCAAGCGGAACGCGACCTGTCAACATCTCCTCCTTCACATTCTCCCGCAACTGGGGGTGCGAGGAAAAGGCTCAGAATTCCGAGCCCACCCGCTGGCGGTGATGCAGGGCAGTCTGGAGCGACTGCTGATGCTGACATCTGGTCCGGACTGAAGGACCTGACAACGATTACGGACATGTCGTCTACTGTCACTGCATATGATTCTCTCAACATTGATAGAATGGTGGAGGATTATATGAGTGACCGCATCCAAGTAGGCACGTCACACAGTCCGTACTTATACTGGCAGGAAAAAGAGGCAATTTGGAGGCCCTTGCACAAACTGGCTGTATTCTACCTAAGTTGCCCTCCCACAAGTGTGTACTCCGAAAGAGTGTTTAGTGCCGCCGCTCACCTTGTCAGCAATCGGCGTACGAGGTTACATCCAGAAAATGTGGAGAAGATGATGTTCATTAAAATGAATTATAATCAATTCCTCCGCGGAGACATTGACCAGCAGCAATTGCCTCCACAAAGTACACAGGGAGCTGAGATGGTGGATTCCAGTGGGGACGAATTGATAATCTGTGAGGAGGGGGGTGTACACGGTGATATATCGGAGGGTGAAGATGAGGTGGACATCTTGCCTCTGTAGAGCCAGTTTGTGCAAGGAGAGATTAATTGCTTCTTTTTTGGGGGGGGTCCAAACCAACCCGTCATATCAGTCACAGTCGTGTGGCAGACCCTGTCACTGAAATGATGGGTTGGTTAAAGTGTGCATGTCCTGTTTTGTTTATACAACATAAGGGTGGGTGGGAGGGCCCAAGGACAATTCCATCTTGCACCTCTTTTTTCTTTTCTTTTTCTTTGCATCATGTGCTGATTGGGGAGGGTTTTTTGGAAGGGACATCCTGCGTGACACTGCAGTGCCACTCCTAGATGGGCCCGGTGTTTGTGTCGGCCACTAGGGTCGCTAATCTTACTCACACAGTCAGCTACCTCATTGCGCCTCTTTTTTTCTTTGCGTCATGTGCTGTTTGGGGAGGGTTTTTTGGAAGGGACATCCTGCGTGACACTGCAGTGCCACTCCTAGATGGGCCCGGTGTTTGTGTCGGCCACTAGGGTCGCTAATCTTACTCACACAGCTACCTCATTGCGCCTCTTTTTTTCTTTGCGTCGTGCTGTTTGGGGAGGGTTTTTTGGAAGGGCCATCCTGCGTGACACTGCAGTGCCACTCCTAGATGGGCCCGGTGTTTGTGTCGGCCACTAGGGTCGCTAATCTTACTCACACAGCTACCTCATTGCGCCTCTTTTTTTCTTTGCGTCATGTGCTGTTTGGGGAGGGTTTTTTGGAAGGGACATCCTGCGTGACACTGCAGTGCCACTCCTAGATGGGCCCGGTGTTTGTGTCGGCCACTAGGGTCGCTTATCTTACTCACACAGCGACCTCGGTGCAAATTTTAGGACTAAAAATAATATTGTGAGGTGTGAGGTATTCAGAATAGACTGAAAATGAGTGTAAATTATGGTTTTTGAGGTTAATAATACTTTGGGATCAAAATGACCCCCAAATTCTATGATTTAAGCTGTTTTTTAGTGTTTTTTGAAAAAAACACCCGAATCCAAAACACACCCGAATCCGACAAAAAAAATTCGGTGAGGTTTTGCCAAAACGCGTTCGAACCCAAAACACGGCCGCGGAACCGAACCCAAAACCAAAACACAAAACCCGAAAAATTTCAGGCGCTCATCTCTAACTTATACTGTAAACCTCTGTGTAGTGGTAGAGTGTAAATGCAACACAGTGTAACCTTATTAACTTCAAAGCTGTTTGAGCGTCACCGACGCTCTGAGAGTACTTTACACTATAAGAAATACACAGATACCTGGGCTTAGGGTCTAACGCCTTATATATATATTATGGATGGTATGCTTGCAAAAGAATAATACAATACAATTATACACTACCAATATAACATAGACTAACTAACCAGATAACTGCACAGGAAATACAATACAATACAATACAATTACGTTTAAGGGAAAATGAGAGAAAGAGGAGAAGAGAGAGAGAGAGAAATGGCTCACCATAACAATACAGACAATATGATTGCAGCGAAGCTTACACATGTGAGAAACAATCGCTGCGCAGTTATTCAATGCTGAGAATCTTTGTGGAGAAAATACTTGACCTTACCCATACTGGCAGTCCCTATATACACAACCCTACAATACCGCATGGGACAGAAGCTAGACTCCATTTTATTAAAGCTCCCATGATTCCAAAGACTGCACCACATGGTTGAAAGGGGGAGGGGAAAATACCCGGCAGCAGCCATTTTAGATTTGCAGGTCCAAACACCTGGCACTCTCTGCTACACCACAATCACATAGCAGAAGACACTAGACTCCATTTTATTCCAAAATGTCCAAGCCTCAGAACAATGCATATGTTCTGATTTTACAATTTCAAACCATCTAAATCACCTTTCACAATTTCAATCCAACTTCCTAGAACCATCTTATTCACTTTCACATTCCAAACAACTTCCTAGAACCATCTTATTCACTTTCACATTCCAAACAACTTCCTAGAACCATCTTATTCACTTTCACATTCCAAACAACTTCAGTATCTCAATAACCAGAGCATATTCATCACAAGACCAGATCACAATGTAACCACACATCTCAGCCCGCCACTGCCACAAGCACATGCCCAAACGCAACTGCATGGTGGTATTTATGATTAACAAGATATATATTATAACTAACCAGTACAATCTATTTTAAATCACCATAGGCAAACAAATACCACAAATGCTATGCTACAGGTTGTCTAATGTCCCCGCTACCATCGCAGATTCCCAGATCT
Organism: Pseudophryne corroboree; assembly: GCF_028390025.1. NCBI lineage: Eukaryota > Metazoa > Chordata > Amphibia > Anura > Myobatrachidae > Pseudophryne > Pseudophryne corroboree. The sequence continues at coordinate 546,665,853 of NC_086447.1, read as the reverse complement.
ATCACACAAACACCCAACAATCACACAACCAAGTTACAATATCCTATTTAAACCAGAAAGCAATCTGTCTATATTTCCTTATCTAGCCATGTGAATTCAATACTTAGCCTTTGTTGCCTGGTGATGATCCAGCCATGCTTCTGAGTGCTTTGTTCTGAGTGTAGCTTCATTACATCTGTTCTCTGAGGCCACCAGCAAAAAACTGACCCCCAACCCCCCCAGACAGGAACTATCCTCCTGTGTGTCGGTTCCTAGGGGAGGGGTCTCTCTCTCTCCTTTGTATATGTTAATCAGGTTCAGCCCTGAAAATCTTAGTAAAAGGTTGGCTTGATCATCCATTGTTCTCAACAAAGTGATCTTAGCTTTTATACATATAATCATATCTATCCGCTGCAATGTCCCACAACTTCACAACCAGCATCAAACTAACCCACACATCATTCTGCTTGCTTCAATACCAAACATGATGGGCGCACCTGGTTCTGTTCAGATAATACATATTCATGACATCAATTCATCAGCCAATTCTAAATCTCCATGATGTCTGGTGCTTGACATTATTATAACCATGTACTGTATGAAACAAGCGCCGAATCCATCTCCGTGCCATGTCCGAGCAAATGCGTGTGTTTCCATATATTGCTGTGCTCGCTGCGCATATTTGCAAGTATAGCGACTTAAATGTGTGTGTGGTTTGTATGTTCTCTCTATGTAATATTTTTGACTTTGACAGTCCACTCTTTGGCAGTCACCAATAACTGCCACTTCCTAAAACATTTCAAAAAGAGAAAAATATATGTCATATGTAAATACATTTCTATGATTGGGTAAGGGAGGAGAGAAGAAGGTGGGAAAAAGGTATGACCTAGTGAGATAGCAGAAGTATGTATGTATGAATCCATGTTTGGGGGGTCATGTATCATCGTGCCGTACGTGTTTTAAATCAAGCTTCGAGGTATTGCGAAGTATACATTTGAATTCCTTCTTATCCCGTACTAAGGGTCTGTGGATGGGCTGTCAAACTTTACCGAGCTCGTTTCGGCTTTTGGTTGCAACAAAATGGGGGAGCACATTTTAGTTGATGATACATGAATGGGGGAATATGTGATTGCTGATATCTGTGCCTGTATTCCCTATCGACTATGTGTGTCACTACCTGAGGGTTGTAGAAATGAAGATAAAGAACACTTATGGTAAATGCAGTAGTATTCTATGTCAGGTTAATGTACATTTGTCGGTTGAAGTCTTGTTCGGTGTCTGTTGGTTGCAGTCTTCTTTGTGCTTTTGCCCATAAGGTGCGAGCAAAAGCTTTGTCAATGTCCATAGATTTACAAAAGTGTTGGGCTAGCGTAATTTTAAAATTTCTAGGGAAACTGGGGATCTATGGCATTGTTCATCAAAAATCTGTGTATAAGGTTGTCAAAACTTCTTCTTTAATCCATCTGTTGTCGGTATATCGGCTCATCAAATTCCTCGTCCAAGTGGGTCTTTTTACCTTGGAGGAAAACGGAAAAACAGGTGAAAGAAACGGACCGTATAATCGCATTTTCATCACATCATTGTTTCTACAGTTGGGTCATAAATCAAATCCATTGAAATTACAGTTTCCTCACTCCTTAGACTCATTACCTCAGGTAGTACTTTTCCAATATAACACAATCCTTCAGAGTTTGGGGCAAGCCGCTCATACGCCTTTCTCCCGCATATGAAATATGCATCATCGGGGAGAACATATGGGACGGAATATGTCATAACCATATTACAAACCTTCCATGTGAAATCTCCTAACCCTAATTCTCCCATCTGTTTAGTACACGTATCAGGTTGTACGATATGTGCACAGTATCCTGGAGATACCTCTCCAACTCTCGTAATCCTGTTTCCTAAGGTATACCTATACCGGAAAGATTTTCCTCTACTGGCTATGTTGCGTATAAGCTCTGTATCTGTAGGCATTCTATCTGCTCTATGCAAAAAGGTCATGGTTTGGTTACTCCATGACACTTCCCAATTTCCCGGCTTTCGGGGATTGGAGATGTTAAAACATAATAGGGACCTATCCACATGATATTGGTGGAGCTTCAAACTAGGAGGGCTGTAGATATTAAACCTCCTTTCCACCGGTCTCCCACCCTTTAGCTCAAGTACCTCCCCTACCGTTAAAGGAAATGGTACTAGCCCTGATTTGCTATGACCTTGAGGCACTTGAGAGCATACCCAACAATCTGTTTTATTCAACACACTACCCACTAAAGAGTGATAGTCACTCAAGGGATGCCGGTCCATATGGATATTAAAACTGGATTGGCATTTCTTAATGCACCCATCCTCAATGACAATGTTACAGAGCCTACAGATACAGTTTTCTTCAGCTAACAATCCTTAAAAGAAAATGTTTACAGATAACATGGCTGCTGGATCGTTTCCGGTACTCGCCTTTGCTTGGTGATTGGGTTGTTATTGGAAATTTACACCTCCATCTTTATCATCAGGACCTTTCTGGATCCTTTCTCGACCTCACTGATACTCTCACCGAAACAGACTGCTCTGGTCAACATCATGGTCAACAGGAAAATCCATATCACAGTCTCTTGGGGCAAGTCCATCTTACAGGAGGAGAAAAGAAGAAATTTGTAATGGGGTACAGAAAATCAGTTTGAGGGGGAAGAGAGACTTGTTACGATAATAAGTTCTCTAGTCTTTGTTGTTCTTCTTGTTCTGCTGTCTTCTCAAAGGTGCTGTCTCTCAGTCTTCCAAACGAACATTCTGGTGATGCAATATTCCCTCCAAACCAGCGATCTTTCTGTAAGGAGCAAAAATCTTGCATTACCATTTGTCTAACTGATGGGTGACATACCATCTTTAAAACATGAAAGCATGAGTGAGAAGAGAGAGAAAACAACAACAGCAACAAAAAAACAAAAGAGAGGAACAATTTATATGCATGTGTATATTACTTAAATCAACAATAGCCATCAATAGGAAAAGAGAAAAAAAACATTTTTCAAACATTTTAAAACATTGTCAGATCGTCAGGCTGTCATATCTACATGTCCAATGGTTTCTTTGCGCCGTCCCTCCCCCCAGCACCATACTCCACTTTCTGTATCTGGCCAGGATACATTGATGCGGATAGGTCATGCTGGGGTTTGGTAGACTTCTGCAAAGACCAAGCGGATATGCAATGTTTGAGTCCTTACTAATAATCGTCAGAGATGGGGAGATAGAGAGAGAGAGAAAAAAAAACATTTCACAGATACATTTACAATGTTTCACCTGGTCATTCCTGTGTCTTCAGGGAATGACCTCCCAATTTATTAACCGTTACCTCAGGCTTACCATCAGTTCTAATGATCACCTTTCCTGACCACATATCATGGGTGTGGCCCAAAATTCTTCCTATATGATCCCTGATTATAATTTGGTGTGTCCTAACTTTTCTCATTTCTTGGTCTAGGGGGTCTGACTTTATGTGGGCTATTACAGTTGCTGGCATAATGCCCTTCTCTTTTGCAAAGATCACAAATCCTTGAGTTCTTCCATGTGCCAATGGCCTGGGGTTTTGGTTGATTTGATGCCTCCTCAAACGCTTGGATGCTCATCACCATCAACCGCTTTCCCTGTACCTACCTGATTCCTTGGATACCATGATTATGTCGTTGTCTAGGGAGTTGATATACCTTCTGTGAATCTTTGATCATACAGTTAGATCTTTCCTAGGATCTGGGTAATCAGACATGATTGATCTCAATTCTGTCCGGGACCAGGGATGGCGCATTGCACTGTCCTTGACGGGAATGGTTCCCTGATCGTCAGTCTTCCCATTGGGGACTGTGATCACCCTGACAGGACTAAACTCAATTACATCACCTTGTTTTGGTCTTACAATATGGGGTACATTTGTTTGTGCGTGATATAAAACATTGTACGTACCTGTGGACACGACCTCACCTGACCCTCCGTTAGGGGGTTTGATTATTGCCTTTACCAATTTGGTCGCGTCCACCTGGATGTCTTGTAGGATGGCTTCTGGAAGAGGTGCCGACATCGTTCTGGGCTCACTTTCTTGTTGGTAATCCTGAGGGAAGTTTAACATGGGGTGCGACTTGCACAGGTTAACATTTGTAATTTTTTTACACTTTCATTTTCATAAACATTATTACATTTAACACTTTCATTCTTAATACAGTTACTAAGTGCATTTTTATCGTACAACATTGTGCCATTTCTCTGCAACCATAATCCTCTCCATTGCCATGTCTCTCCTCTCAAGATGAAAGTTAGGTATGTAAGTTACATTTCTTTGCATTTCACTTTCCTGTAGCCATAACTGCAAACAATCATCATGTTTAACTCGTTTCCAGGATTTTATGAGACAGATCCTCCGCCTTAAATTATGCAACACCTCTGAGTCAAAACTACCTATCCCAGGAAATGGTGCTTTATCCCCCGCAGTCATTCGTGTCCATTCATCACAAAAGGTCTCAGTGTGGGGACCATACTTCCCCCACATTACTAACCGAGCAGACCCTCGGGGTCTGCAAGCCTCTGCAGTCTGAACCCTGACTGCTGAACGTCCCTGTGTTGTGCACTTGGCTTCCATTGTGGACCTCTTTTAACACAGAAAAACTTCCTAAAATGCACCAAACACAGAAGTCTACGGTGGGAGTTTTCCAAGCTCTTCCACCAGTTTCTTCTGCTCCGGGTATCTCCGGTCCGCCTTCTAGCAGACACGTGTAGCCGCTGCAGGCCCTATCTCTAGAGATTTTACCAGTGAAAATTCTCTTCCTTTTTTTTTTCTTTACACAAATCACGCTTGCATGTGCTTCCCACAACACGTATGAGGGCAATTTACCTCGTATCACGTTGCGTTATTGGTCACACCTACAACCGTGCGGTCCAATCGTACCCCTTATAGACACTTGTTGCCCATAAATGGTAGGATCATTGGAGTCTCCCTACTGTGCTCCAAAACAGCCAGAGCGTAATACAACGAAAACTTTATCACACTCTGTTGCACGTTTTCACTCAGACCGTGCTCATCACGTTCCACTAAAGATCACACAGATCACAAAGTCCACAAAGCGGAATTCAATACCGTTTTATCACATAGATCACAAAGTCCACAAAGCGGGATTCAATACACTCATACCGTTTTCAACCCACTATCATTCTTATAGTTTTCTGATCAGAAAAATCATTTCCCGTAGTCTGATAGATCTCCCCAGAGGCGTTACAGTAAAGTAAGGTATTTAAACTAAGTTTTGGAAACTGAAATCAATTTGTGCTATGATCACGTGGCTATACTATACCGCCCCCACTAGAACAATGCTATTGTGCGATTTGAGTTTTGGTGGGCGTACCCAGACGCTCCGTTGCGTAATATACGCTGCGTGCGTCGGCCTTTGTGTTGCGTTCGCGAGTCTCAGTCTTTTGTTAGAGACACGTGTACGCTGGCCACAAAAATACAATTAGCACGTTTATCAATGTAGATGATCTTTAACTGTAATCATCTACCAAGCACCACACAGGTCTTTCCTTGTATCTCAGGTAAAGCTGTGCGTGTGTCTTACAATTTACCCCTTAATGTATTACTTTTACACTTTAACTATTTAAATAGCGACAAATCTCTCTTAGCACGTTTATCAATTCAAATGGCAAACAGGAAGGTGAGATATGTGAAAGTACACAGATGAAAATGCAATTCTAAATTTAATCTAATAACATACATTGATGTAAGCACACGCATATAGATTTTACATATAAGTACCAATCACTATTACTTATGATTGACTATGATATAGATTAAATAAATGCATTAAAAAAACTCATTAAGTGATGATTTCTTTTTGACAATGGATGGCTGATTATTTCCTGAGTCAACTGAAAATCAGCCGTTCAAAAAAAAAAATATTAACCTTCCCAAAATGGCCGCTCCTCCCCCTTCCACCTCCATGAGGGTCACACAAAATGGTGGACAGACCATGCGGCCTCTCCTGCCATAAAGAAAATCACCATGCTAGCTCCCAAAGTAACTTTTAAATGTACTTTTAAACCTACTTAAACAGATAAACAATCTAATCTTAATCAAACACGATATGATCCATTTGAACCTGGTTTTGCGACAATAAAAATACATTTTAGCATCTTAAATATTATGAGAAACGCCTTGTCCCTTAAAATTTCCTATCAGCGTCTTACTGATACCACAATACATTAACGTGGATGTTTTTTTTTGTTTTTTTTCAGCATTTTGCGAGATGTCCATCATTAGCCGGTCAATTACAGCCGCGTTTGTAATGTACAGTGCATCATTAAGATCGTGATATCGCGGACCAGAGCCCCCATCTAACAAAGCTAAATATTTATCTTATTAAAAACACGTTAAAGGTTAAAGAACACAGTACGCAATTGGCGCAAAAAGTACCGCAAGGGTACTCCCTTAACTATACCTTAAGGAATGTACTTATACTGTAAACCTCTGTGTAGTGGTAGAGTGTAAATGCAACACAGTGTAACCTTATTAACTTCAAAGCTGTTTGAGCGTCACCGACGCTCTGAGAGTACTTTACACTATAAGAAATACACAGATACCTGGGCTTAGGGTCTAACGCCTTATATATATATATTATGGATGGTATGCTTGCAAAAGAATAATACAATCCAATTATACACTACCAATATAACATAGACTAACTAACCAGATAACTGCACAGGAAATACAATACAATACAATACAATTACGTTTAAGGGAAAATGAGAGAAAGAGGAGAAGAGAGAGAGAGAGAAATGGCTCACCATAACAATACAGACAATATGATTGCAGCGAAGCTTACACATGTGAGGAACAATCGCTGCGCAGTTATTCAATGCTGAGAATCTTTGTGGAGAAAATACTTGACCTTACCCATACTGGCAGTCCCTATATACACAACCCTACAATACCGCATGGGACAGAAGCTAGACTCCATTTTATTAAAGCTCCCATGATTCCAAAGACTGCACCACATGGTTGAAAGGGGGAGGGGAAAATACCCGGCAGCAGCCATTTTAGATTTGCAGGTCCAAACACCTGGCACTCTCTGCTACACCACAATCACATAGCAGAAGACACAGGACTCCATTTTATTCCAAAATGTCCAAGCCTCAGAACAATGCATATGTTCTGATTTTACAATTTCAAACCATCTAAATCACCTTTCACAATTTCAATCCAACTTCCTAGAACCATCTTATTCACTTTCACATTCCAAACAACTTCCTAGAACCATCTTATTCACTTTCACATTCCAAACAACTTCCTAGAACCATCTTATTCACTTTCACATTCCAAACAACTTCAGTATCTCAATAACCAGAGCATATTCATCACAAGACCAGATCACAATGTAACCACACATCTCAGCCCGCCACTGCCACAAGCACATGCCCAAACGCAACTGCATGGTGGTATTTATGATTAACAAGATATATATTATAACTAACCAGTACAATCTATTTTAAATCACCATAGGCAAACAAATACCACAAATGCTATGCTACAGGTTGTCTAATGTCCCAGCTACCATCACAGATTCCCAGATCTATCACACAAACACCCAACAATCACACAACCAAGTTACAATATCCTATTTAAACCAGAAAGCAATCTGTCTATATTTCCTTATCTAGCCATGTGAATTCAATACTTAGCCTTTGGTGCCTGGTGATGATCCAGCCATGCTTCTGAGTGCTTTGTTCTGAGTGTAGCTTCATTACATCTGTTCTCTGAGGCCACCAGCAAAAAACTGACCCCCAACCCCCCCAGACAGGAACTATCCTCCTGTGTGTCTGTTCCTAGGGGAGGGGTCTCTCTCTCCCCTTTGTATATGTTAATCAGGTTCAGCCCTGAAAATCTTAGTAAAAGGTTGGCTTGATCATCCATTGTTCTCAACAAAGTGATCTTAGCTTTTATACATATAATCATATCTATCCGCTGCAATGTCCCACAACTTCACAACCAGCATCAAACTAACCCACACATCATTCTGCTTGCTTCAATACCAAACATGATGGGCGCACCTGGTTCTGTTCAGATAATACATATTCATGACATCAATTCATCAGCCAATTCTAAATCTCCATGATGTCTGGTGCTTGACATTATTATAACCATGTACTGTATGAAACAAGCGCCGAATCCATCTCCGTGCCATGTCCGAGCAAATGCGTGTGTTTCCATATATTGCTGTGCTCGCTGCGCATATTTGCAAGTATAGCGACTTAAATGTGTGTGTGGTTTGTATGTTCTCTCTATGTAATATTTTTGACTTTGACACCCTACACAACAGCAATTATTGGTATATGTTTTAGCAAACACACTTTTTTTGGAGTCAAAATATTTTAATTCAGAAACAACAGTAACATTTTTATTTAAAAAAAATAGTGTGTTTTTGATTGTGAAGTGGTCAAACATTACATATTATTGTTTCTTTGCTTTTATTTACATACCTTTCTCTAAGGAATTATGGCCCTCATTCCGAGTTGTTCGCTCGCTAGCTGCTTTTAGCAGCATTGCACACGCTAAGCCGCCGCCCTCTGGGAGTGTATCTTAGCTTAGCAGAATTGCGAACGAAAGATTCGCAGAATTGCGAATAGAAATTTCTTAGGAGTTTCTGAGTAGCTCCAGACTTACTCAGCCATTGCGATCAGTTAAGTCAGTTTCGTTCCTGGTTTGACGTCACAAACACACCCAGCGTTCGCCCAGACACTCCACCGTTTCTTCAGACACTCCCGCGTTTTTCCCAGAAACGCCAGTGTTTTTTCACACATGCCCAGAAAACGGCCAGTTTCCGCCCAGAAACACCCACTTCCTGTCAATCACACTACGATCACCAGAACGATGAAAAATCCTTGTTATGCCGTGAGCAAAATACCTAACTTTTGTGTAAAATAACTAAGCGCATGCGCTCTGCGAACCTTGCGCATGCGCAGTAAGCGACTAATCGCAATATAGCGAAAATCGGCAACGAGCGAACAACTTGGAATGACCCCCTATGTGTAAATATTTGTTTCAATAAGTATACAAATGGAGTAGAATTTGCAAAACTTGAAAATAAAAAGATGGTGTTGCTGTTCTTCAACATATGTTTGTGTGTAGCGCACAAATAAAATAAAATAAAAATGTATGTTGGTATGTTTTGTTTAAAAAAAAATGTGGGTTGTTTAAAAAAAAATACAAAAATGTTAGGAAGCTAAATGTTATTCAGCAGATACTACTAAGCAAAATGCTTGTAAAGGTTATTTTACATTTGCTTCTATCAAATAGTGTGGTTTTCAAACCTCGATTGTTAGTAAGTGTAAACACAAATCGGTTAGTAACATATATTTTCACAATCAGCATGTGTTACAGAGTTAAACAATACCTTACATGTTTCTAAGTTCCAATACAGCTGAATGAAGTGATTTGTGGTCTGAGGTGTGAGCTTCTTCAGCTGGGGGTAATGAAGCAATGATTGCAGTATACATGCCGTCTACAACTGAGGTCAGCTTGTGCAATTTTTAAGGTAGACCTGTAGTCACTCAGAACCTGCTCATCAGAAATGTGCGATCTGTTGTAAAAATTGCGAATGCACCGCCCACCGACCATCAGCATACACCCACAACACGCCTTCGCAACACGCCCCTGATCGTAGTTTTAGCGAGTCCAGCCCTTTAGTACGCCCTCTACACGCCTACTTTTTGTAGTGCATACGCAGTTTTTGGCAAGTCTCAGAAATTGGGTTTTTTTTCTCAGTTTTTGCTATTTAAGTTGCAGAATTTGCATTTTTATGCTTTTTTTGCTAATTTTGCTGATTTGCGATCCTTGCTGAATTAGGCACTTAATTGCATTCTGAACAGAACTATAGTTATTCAAGGAAAACATAGTTTAAAAAAATAGAACAAATAAATCAAAATCTACTTTCACTTACTTTGTTGGAATAAGTATGTTGACATTTAATTTGATCTATTTAACGTAGCAGACAGCTCTAGTATAGCACTGAATGTGTCAGAAAAAAGTAACAAGATACAGTATGCAGAAAAATAATTAGCCACTTGTTTCCTTTTAAAGAGAGTAACGGAAATGTAGATATTTCAAACAAATCTCTTAATGGTCTCTAAAAACAAAACTTTTCACACATAGGTTAACTTTGTGCACTTCGGGGGTCATTCCGAGTTGATCGTAGCTGTGCTAAATTTAGCACAGCTACGATCATTCACACTGACATGCGGTGGGACGCCCAGCACAGGGCTAGTCCGCCCTGCATGTCAGTCCGGTCCCCCCTTGCAGAAGTGCAAAGGCATTGCACAGCGGCGATGCTTTTGCACTTCAAGAGTAGCTCCCGGCCAGCGCAGCTTCAGCGTGCTGGCCGGGAGCTTCTCATCGCTCCCCGGCCCGCAGCGGCTGCGTATGACATCACGCAGCTGCTGCGGCCCCCCCCCAAAAAAACTGTCCAGCCACGCCTGCGTTGGCCGGACTGCACCCCCTAAACGGCGGCTTAACGCCGCCGTCCAGCCCCCTCCCGCCCAGCGACCGCCTCTGCCTCAGAGGCGATCACTAGGGAACAACGGCTGCCATGCGCCGGCGCACTGCAGCGCATGCGCAGTTCTGACTCGATTGCTGCGCTGCGAAAAACTGCAGTGAGCGATCAGGTCGGAATGACCCCCAACATCCGTTGCTCTGGGCAACTGCTCAATACAAACATTTGCTACTGCTTTATTAAGCTCTTGAGCTCCCATAAAAACAGTTAATACAAAAATTAGCAAAGCAATGTCCAAGTCCAGTTACAGTCCTTAGACAATCCATTAATGCACTTTACTGCAGGCCAGGTATAACAGGCTAACCGGACCTCTGCAGTCGGATGTACAGTTAGAGAATTTTTGTATTTAGCAGTTGTCCTTGAGCAATGTATGAAGTACAGGTACAAAGTAGAGATCTGTTTGATAAGAAGTTGAAATACAGTAGCTACAATTTTCGATACTTTCTTTAAAAGGAAACAAAGTGGCTAATTCTTCTGCATGTCTTGTTACATTTTTCTGATGTATTCAGAGCTATACTTCTACATAAGTTGGTTTTTTTGAAAGACTGGTAGCTTTCCAGGACTGCAATTTGTTAGCTGCAGAGAGAATTAAAAGTGCCGACTGCTGGAGGATTTTGTTTAAATATTTAATTTTATGTGTTGTAGTTTCTCATTTACCACTTAGGTCCACTGACATTTTAGAGGACTACAGGTTCTTTGTTGTTACCCTGGGGTGTTGTGTGACCTCCTTGACTATTTTACATCCCTTGATCTTTTCAGCATTTGTGCACTCTATGAAGATCTGCCTGTCCATGGATTCATTAAAGACAAAGAATTTCTTTCTAACCTATATCTTCTGAACACATTTTGTTAATGCCTAAGGTCTCTTTTTGATGTCTTCAGCTGCTGATCTTGATAAGAATAGCCTACTGTAGGGTTGTTGTTTTCCTTCTGTTTCACATGTGAAATGTCCCTAAAATGTACATAATTATGCAAATTATTAATGTCTTTTATGTACTGTATATGCTGCCACAAAGTGTCTGCAGCGCCATACAAGGAAAATGTCAATAAAACACACAAACAATACAAGCAGTACAAGGGGAAAACTTAAACTATCAATTTTCTATACAACCTAATATAAGATAATATAAGTAGCAATCAATGATCCAACGCCCTGGGATGTGTAAGTAAAGATCAGATTGCTGAATGTTCAGAGGTGCACTGGATACAAGGATAGCACAGGGTGAGAACCATGAGATTGAGGGTCCTGCCTGTGCAGGCTTACAGTATATGGAAGTGGTAGTAAAGTGGAAGGTGACCTGGGAAGAGATAAGGAAGGTAGACAGAGGACAAGAGTTACAGTATCAGTTCGAGATCCCGGCGGTCAGGAGACCGACTCCGGGAGCCCGATAGCTGGGAACCCGGCGGTGAGCACAGCATATCCGCTCACCATGCTTCAGGCACGGTGGCGACCTTTGGTCACCACAGGGTTCTATTCCCCTCTGGGGGTGGCGTGCACCACCACCCAAGAGGGGTAAACAGCCGGCGGTCGGGTTTTTCAGCTGGTGTCGGGATTCCGGTGTCGGTATCCTGACTGCCGGGATTCCGACAGGTGGTAAATTGACTGCCTCCCAGTGTGACAAGAGTGTGAGAAGGGTTGGTAGGCTTTGATTAACAGGTGTGTTTTCTGGAAGTATTTAAATACTTGCAGGCTAGTAGATAGTCATAGAGGGGCATATTCAATTACAGGTGGGATTTTAAAAAAAACAGTGGGTATTCCTACTACCACAAGATTTTCCCACCAATCGCCTGCAAAAAAAAATTGTGACTATAAAGAGCCTCGTGGACAACCCCCACAACCCAGACTGACACCCCCCCCCATTACTAATTAAGCAATATGAAGTTTTCAATTAGCTTAATTAATTCAATAAATATATTACCTTCTGACAGCACTGACTTCCTGCTCTGCCTCCGAGAGTCTCTTCTGTGATACCTGTGTTCTTCTAATCTGTGACACCTGTGTACAAATATTGTACTGTCAATTATATTTAACATTTTAAAATAAAATGTATGGTATCTCTTGCTAATGCACTGTTTCAATTTCTCTCTGTGATTTTTGGTGAGAAGGGATTATTACAGGCCTCAGAATTGAGTAAAGTTGAAGAAACAGAAGAGAATGCTCAAATCTAGATTTGGCCACACCTTATTCGCATACTAACAAGTACACTTCAGCGCACTTTGGAGCTTTTAGTCTGTACATATATGTACAGTGCATCCGGAAAGTATTCACAGCGATTCACTTTTTCCACATTTTGTTATGTTACAGCCTTATTCCAAAATGGAATGAATCAATTATTTTTGTGATTTTTGCAAATTTATTACAAATAAAGAACTAAGATCACATGCTCATACAATTGGATGGTGAATGAGAATTGATAAACCCTATGCATTTCATTCAAGATGGACTTCTTCAGGGGTAGGTATTGATGTACGGTAGGCTTCTTATATCAAGTGCAGCCAAAAAGTCCAGTGTGTTGCTAGATAGTACCAATTTTTTGTACTGAGATTAAGAAAAAAATGCCTAATGGCTTCTCGCATCTGATATAGCGTGAGGTTCTTCCAGTGTAATAAATAGTCTTGACTCTATTAATCCCATACAATATTAAAAGGGGGAAAGCTATTAGTCCTTTGTCACTTCTTCAGTTAGGTCACAAGGGCTGTTCTGAGCTATTGCAATACGATATAAAATGAGATTGGATAATAGCAAGAAAGATAACCTCATGCTATATCAGATGTCCATCTTGGACGAGATACATAGGGTTTATCAATTCTCATTCACCATCCAACTGTATGAGCATCTACCCTAGAGCTCACACCTTTTTAATGTGAGGGGGGAAATTCATGAACATCTCTCTTACATTGGGTTTCATGCATGAGATTGTACTGCTAATCTGTGACACCTGTGTACAAATATTGTACTGTAAATTATTTGTAACATTTTGAAATAAAATGTATGGTATCTCTTGCTAATGTATTGTTTCAATTTCTGTGGGTGAGTTTTTGGTGAGAGGACTCAGAATTACAGGACTCAGAATTGAACAAAGTTAAAGAAACTTCAGTGCGAGATAAGGGTATTTTGTGGTAGTATATATATATATATATATATATACTAGGTGCTTCATCGCGCCCTACGGGCGCTCTTCACACCGTCGCAAGGGGCTACGCCCCCTTAACCCTTGCATGCCTTTCTGGGGTTTAATATTTGTATTATATGGAGTATTACCTGCATTCCTTTGTTAGTGGTTAAATATTGCACAATGAAAGGGCGTGCGATGGTGAAGGAGGCGCAGCCCCTTGCGACGGCGTGAACAGCACCTGCAGGGCACAGAATGTACAGAATGTAGCGGGTGCGGGGGGGACTGCGGATGGTGTCTGTAGATGCTGCGGGTGGAGGGGAGGCAGAAGTGGGGGTGGGGCCCGGATGGGGAAGGTTCGGGAGGTGCTGCGCGTGGGGGAGGGGCAGAGGAGTGGGGGATGCAGATGGGGGAGGGGTCCGGAGGCACTGTAGGTGGGGGAGGGGCAGGGGTGCCACGGGTGGGAGAGGGGCAGGTGTGGGGATGTTGTGGATGGGTGAAGGGTTCCGGAGGTGCTGTGGGATGGGTGTGCCGGGGGTTGGGTAGGGGACCGCAGGCACCATGGGTAGGGTAGGGGCAGGTACGGGTGTTGCGGCGGATGGGAAAGGAGGTCCGGAGGTGCTGCAGGTGGTGGAGGGGCAGGTGCGGGGGTGCCATTGGTGGGGGGGGGGTGGGTGAGGGGGGGACCGCTGATGAAGGAGGGTGTCTGCAGATGCTGCGGGTGGAGGGGGGCAGGTGTGGGGGGAGACGTATAAGGGGGGTGAATGGTGGAAGGGGCCTGGAGGTGCTGTGGGTGGTGAAGGGGTGGAGGAGTGGGAGCCACGGGTGGTGTAGGGGGTCTGGAGGCACAGCATGTGGGGGAGGGGTGGAGTGCCGCATGTGGTGGAGGGGAAGGTGCGGAGGTGTAGTGCATTGGGGAGAGGTCTGGAGGCGCTGCGGGTACTGTACATGCCATAAAAGGTAGTTGGAGGGTATGCAGTAACAGGGCCAGGACAGGGGTGACAGGGTCAGTACAGGGTTGACGGGGCAAGGACAGGGGTGACGGTGCCAGGACAGGGGTGACGGGGCCAGGACAGGGGTGACGGGGCCAGGACAGGGGTGACAGGGCCAGGACAGAAATGATAGGGACAGGATAGGGGTGACAGGGCCAGGGTAGGGGCGGCAGGACCAGGACAGGGGTGACGGGGCCAGTATAGGGTTGACAGGGCAAGCACAGGGGTGACACGGCCAGGATAGGGGTAACAGGGCCAGCATAAGGGTGACAGGGCCAGGATAAGGGTGAAAGGGCCAGAATAAGGGTGGCAGGGCAAGGCCAGGGGTGACAGGGACATGACAGAACACAGGGCATGGGAGAGATTGGTATTAGGGACAAAACAGTGGTGACAGACAGATGTGTCTTACCGGAGTCACTGCTGCTGGCTGCTGCTGTTCCATTCCAACCTGTTGGGATCTGCTGCTGCTGGAGACTTGGCATGGCTGACTCTCTCAGGCTGGAGTCCTGCTTTCTCTGCCAGTCCGCATCCCTCCCCCCCTCCTCAGTCACACACCGCAGACCTCGCGCAGCTGCCAGGCACTGTGGTAAGGTGAGACTGGAAATGACTGGTTAGCCCCCAGGAGATGCTGCGGCTGGAGGGAGGAGGGGGTCATAGCATGCACGTGGCGTGGACCTCACGGCTTCCGGGCACTGTGGTAAAAGGAGACTGGGAGTGACTGGTTAGCTCCCAGGAGACGCTGCGGCTGGAGGGAGGAGTGGGTCAGAGCCTGCAAGCAGCTCGGATTTCTGCAGCGCTACCCGCCAGCTAAAGTGTGTGAATGAGCTGGGCGCACTCCACTGCGGGTGGCAGCGCTGCAGCTAGCGGTGGGGTTGCCGGGGCTGGAGATAACAGAGGCAGTATGGAACCTGCACAGCGGCAGGTGCCCCACTAAACTGCAGCTAAGAAGCGTGGAGTGTGTCAGAAAGTGACGCTCCTCCGCACCAGAGAGACCCTGCTGAGTATGCCGATGTGGGGGGTCAAGCACACAGTGAGCCGGTGCCCGTCTTTCTGTATGACATACCCCTCACACACACCCATACCTCCCAAATGTCCTGATTTTCGCGGGACAGTCCCATTTTTTGGGGTCTGTCCCGCTGTCCCACCCGCGGGTCGCAATGTCCGGCGGTAGGGGGGGGGGCAGTTGGAAAGCTCCTGTACTCGCTGTTCTGCTTAGCAGAGCAGCGGTGAATAGTGGAGACAGAGGGAGAGGGGGCATCAGGGGGTACGGATGACGGGGGGGGGGTTCCAGCAGCAGAGCCGGATTAAGGGGGGGTGGGGTGGCCAGGGGATACGTACCGTTGGTCCCACAGTTTTAGGGGGCCCCCCGGCTGGAGTAGCTCTGTCCCAGCTCAGAAGCTCCCCCCGTCCTGCCAGCAACAGCGGCAGCATTGTGCTACAGTCAGCACACGCTGCTGCATATTGGCAGGTCTGTGGTGTTGCAGGGAGGCAGCAGTCTCCCTGCTTTCTTCTCCCTGTGCGGGTGTGTAGGGGGAGCGACCACCTCCTCTGGATTTAGCCCTAGCTGAGGGGCCAAAATCCCATAAAAAAATAAATAAATAAAAAAAAAAAAAAAATAAATAAATCGGAATTTGCATAAGGGGGCGTGGCCGCGCGGTCCACGATTAGACCACGCCCCCAACCCACAGCAGGCACAGCAATGAGATAGGGCTCCCCTGTCTCAAGTGCCCTGTGCCCCCCGGACTCATAATCAGCCCCTGGGGGCATGCCAGCAGCTCACAGAGCGCTGGGCAAGCCCCCTCACTGACGAAAACGGGGGCCCTCCCGTGAAGCCACGCCCCCTTTTCGCCGAGTGTGTTTCCCTCCTTCTGCCTGGAGAAAGCTGGGAGGTATGCACCCCTGCCTGTGACATGCCCAATGCCCATGCTATCTGCTTCTGCTCCTAGTCCCCTGTAGATTTGGCCAGATCTCTGTGACTCATTTGAATAACTCCGCCCACTGTTGTGACTCCGCCCAGCGTTAGCAAATGAATCACAAGGTCACAGAATAGGGCTATTATATAGGAGATATATGAGAGAGAGAGAATGAGTATCTATCTACCTATCTATCTATATACACTGATTTTCAAATTGTTTTATTCTCCACCATGTGTTTTGTAAGCAACACAATTTGCAACAATTTTTTCAATTGGTTACCACATGTATTGGAAGTGCGTATTTGTGTGGTTATTCAAAATTGGTTGTGAGGTCAGCATTCTTTTTTTGTGGCACTAATCCTGGCTGCAATTGAATATGCCTCAAAGGTTCTTACATCAAATGGTCAGCTTATTTACTGGAACATACAGTATGTATTTCTTCACTTGGTATAGTTTTCCCAAATATTACAATTCATATATACTTTTCTTAATGTATAAGTCATAGGGCGGTATTCAATTCTTTTCACCCCCTTCTACACCGATTCTGTTTCTGCTGACGGGCGTGGTACAATCATTTCAGCTCGCTACCCAACCCTTTACACAGCTCAACCTGATTACTATGGCCGTGATATGCGCGATAACGGGGATCACTTTAGAAAGGAGATTGGACGTGTTATATCATTTGAATAGCGCCCATAGAGCTTTATACTTATTTGAATGCCTAATGAAATATAATACATTACCCTTTTTATTTTAATTTGCAGCTCCTGGCCCTTTATCATTAAGAGTCCAAAAAGATACAACAACCTTACATTTACAGAGGCTATGAACACATTTCAGTGGTCCAAGAAGAAAGGAAATTCCTTTAATGAACGTGTCCGGCAAATTCCAATAAATGTCCGCTGTTCTAAGCATGAAAGTGGAGAATGGGCTGTAAGTAAAGGCACTTCCTGCAAATATAATTGTCCAAATAGAATGTTTAGCTTTTGGGCTAAGTTGACAAACCAACTAGATTGAACTGTCTTCTAACACCAAGTGGTTTCTTTCACATTCTGACACTTTAAGGAAACTTATTGCAATATGTCAAATGTGTTTCCCAAAGCACAGTATAAAAAAAAGTCTTACTATACATTTTTCTGCAACAAGGTAACACCTTGAGAGAATAATGATAGGCAGCACGTGCATACTGCTCATTGTGAGTTAATGTTCTTTGATCAATCTGTTTGTTTTCTATCTGCTATAGTGAAAACCAGACAGTGACTGGACTCTCCAGAACCCCTGTTCACCGCTATATTAAATATAATAATTATTGTTTAACATTCCAAATCATGAAAAACACATAGCCCAACCAAAAATAAAACATAAAAACTCAAAACAAATGACCTTCTAGCTATAAACCACTATGAAGTTTCAATATACGTGATTCTAGAATCCCATACACAGCCAGCCAATCATAAGCAACCTGCATGGGAAACTGCTTGTGACTGGTTGGCCATAAAGGGAAGTCCCACATTAGTTGTATCATTGATCACTTAGTGGCAGTCATTTATATTGTGGGGGTGTTGTTTATAATAGTAATAGTAATTTTACATTTTCTACAGACTTGAACTCTGCCAGTTGTTGCAAGAAAGGAATTATGTTATTATTAATAAGATACTGCAGGTTATTGAGTGTTTGTGGATTTCTTTATTTAGTTAAAGGGTTTGGGTACGAAATGTCGACAGTTATGTCAACACGCATCATGTTTACATTGACCATATTGACATTCCTCATGTAGACAGTAATGAAATGTTGGGATATTAGAATGTTGACATTTCATCCTTGTGGCCCAGCGGCAACATACCCTCTTCTGACGGCTGCAGCGGCATCTTATGGGTCCTGGCAGTCATATAACCTTAGCTTCTGGGTCTGTGGTATTGTAGTATTTATTTGCCATCTCTAACCCCAACCCTCCCATGTGCAGCCTAACCCTAATGTTAATATGTCACCTGTTGACATTTTAACAATGTCATCATAACGGTCAAAATTGTGTTGTTGACATCATGAATGTGAACATTGCTATTGTTGACCTTTGGACTACATCTCCACTTAAAGTGCAGAGAAGTAACTAGGAATTTTATCACCCACCCTGGATAAGAGGGAGACCTTAACGATATTTGTGAAATCAATTATTGTCTGTTTGTTTCTTTTAAGAAAAAACCTTATAGTATTTATTTTAATTTGACCTTGCATAGTATTTTTTTTTTTTGATCAGTGGTAAAAAATCCTCAATTAATAAATTTTGACTTCATGATGCAAGAAAATAAGAAGTGAAAAAATGCAGCAAGGATGAATACTTTTTATAGCCACTGTAGCTTTGATTATATTGTCTTGTTCATATCTAAGTTTGGAAGTATAACTGTCTACAGTTATTCCAAGAAGAAGTCAAGCTTTAATAAAAGCACTTCACAGATATGAGTACAGTTATCAAGAGATGAAACAATACATTTTACATAAACCAACATATTATAATCAAGTTTCTACATAAAAAGACTTGTATTCATATAAAAACAGAAAGGAATATGCCTGTAGAATTATTTTACCCACATTGTTGAAAATGGTACCAGCAATAAAGCATTGGGATTTTGTTTTAGTTTTTTGTTTGTTTATAGATTAAATAAAAATACAGTACAGTATGTAAGCTTGCTAACATCAAGGCACCCCAAATATGCCATAAACACGCCATTAAATTGTAGTTAAATGTACTCACCTCTCAGATACGGAGGGTAACATCCAGGCAAGAGCTGGCTTGTGAGTTACACCCAACTACGCTTTATATAGCCTTGATTGACAGCGCCCATGACAACACTAAGCAAAGTTGTGAAACAAACTACAAAAAAATAATAATAATACCAGTGTGGCAATTTTAATGTATTATACAGTATGCTCGTACATAACAGAAAGACAATTGTTGTCAGTGCTATCACTTCCACTGCAAAGCTGTGTGTATATGGCAAATAAAAGCATGAGGATTATGCCCATATCATGATGTATTGATATATATATATATATATATATATATATAATGTTTGTGCAGCTCTGCTACAAATGTGATCGCACACCTGCACACACACCATAACCTCCGCCTGTAGGCAGCGACTACCTGATCGCAGGGATGCAAAAAATGCACCCTAGCAATCAGGTCTGAATTACCCCCTCAATTAGATGCTTCTGCTCACCAAGGAGTGTGTGGACATACTGTAGCTCCCAATTTCCTGGGAGTTCCTCCAATTAGGACTGTCCTGCCTGCAGTATATTGGGACAGTTGGGAGGTTTGCTCTAGGTAGAAAGTGTATTTCATATTATTATCATCATCATAAGATCTGCACACAAGTTCTACTTATTTCAGGCTTCATTTTTTCTGATTATTTACAGGTTCAAGGCATGTTGCTGTCACCGCCTGAAGTGAAGAAGGCGTACAGGGCAGAAGAGCTCCCATGTCCCGCACAGTCTTCACTGTCATCATCTGTAAGCGCTTCCAGAGCCACGAGTCTGATGTTAGCAATATGCACAGTACTACACTATAAATGACTATGTAAAATCATCATGCTCTGACATTAAAAGTCATATTGAAAAACACATATAAATGCACTATTGGAAATAGTTTTTTAAACAAAATAAAATATTTTTATTAAAAGTAGATCTCAGTAATTTTATATAGTACATGCGAGGGTTCATCAGTCATTATAATGTTGTGTAATGTTGTGTGGTCTGTAAGATAGTTTGTTGTACCCAATGGCTAGTCGCACTAAGGGAGGAATTCAATTGGACTCAAGTTTTTTCTGCAAAAAAAGCCTTGCATCCATTGCGCGTAGTTTTGGATTACCACAAGTATGCACACTCCCGATACTTGCAGTATTTAAAAAATAGTTGTGGGGTGTTCAGCTCTGATCCCAGCTGTTCCCTCCAGGATGGATGACACTAACGTGGTAGTGGTGGTGGAGGGGGTGGGGGGGAGGTGTCTCACACACACACTCTCACACACACACTTTTACATTCACTGCTGCTACAAGAGTCCGGATCCCGAAGATGGAGGAGAAGACACTGCTTCGGTGATTGAGTCATTACAGACTTACTAAGCTAATTGGAAACTTCCAATTGCTTTATTCGTGTTCAGAGGGGGTGCTGCAAAGGAGCCAGGGCAAGTCCCATAACAATCATTGTGTCTAATTTTCTCTCCTGCAATTGAATAGCAAGATTCTGCAAGCAGGGTTTTTTAAATCTCCAGTGCTTAATTAAATTCCCCTATATGATTAGTTTAGTGACTATAGAATAATATGTTTTGAATTACAGTATAAGGCAGTGATGAGGAACCTTGCCACTCCAGCTGTTGTTGAACTACACAACCCAGCATGCCCTGCTACAGTTTTAGCATGGCCAAATAGCAAAACTGTAGCAGGGTATGCTGGGATGTGTAGTTCAACAACAGCTGGAGTGTCAAGGTTCCCCATCACTGGTATAGGGTATCCTTATATACTGCTCTAACACGTCCTATTCTTTAAGTATACCAACATTCAGTACAATTGTTATTATTATTATTATTTATATTAAATTTAAAAAAAAATATTAAAGTATGAGTTAAGTACTTAAAAATTAACAGATACACAATTGAGGTTGAGTATACTATGTACTGTAGTAAAATGTATACATAAAATCAAATAACAGTAGGTACATATACATGACTTATTAACCAATTAACTGGTGATTTTTTTTTAAAGAAAACAACATTAAACATTTGTGTAATATAGTTTTTTCAACTATCAGACCATCCCGATTATCACGACTTTGATTTCCCCAGCGACTGCAACCGCCAGGTACACACTAGAAGGCTGAGGGGGGTTAATTTAGGGGGGTTAGTGGAGGGCTCCTGCTGTGTTGACCAATCAGCAACGATCGGCAGCATGACAGACACTGTGGTAGAGTGCAGAAAATGCAGAGGGACAGGGAGGTCCCTCAGTGATTGACGGCTGCTAGAAGAAGATCTTCCAGTAACCAGCCACTATGTGTTTCTGACTGGTCGCATTGTTTGCGAATACGTCAGATAAAGCAGGGCCTGGTGTGGGCGCAAACGATGCAACCATGCCAGCAAAGTGGTTAAAACAGGTTAAAACAGTTGTAATAATACAACTTACCTCTAAAGGTCCATACACACGGAGCGATATAGCTGAGCGATTTTGACTATATAGTCAAAATCGCTCAGAAATTTAGTGCATATCACTGTGTGTACCCAGCCAGCGATAGCAATGCGCGTCTCCGCCAGGTCGCTATCGCTGCTAAAAATTGACTGTGCAGACAAGTCAATTTTGGCTGTATCGCTGGAAAAGAAAAAGCATCCCCTTGCTTAAATGAGTTAGCCAAAATCGCCCATAGCCAAAATCGCTGGAAAAGTTAGTCAATATCTCCTACTGCCAGTTCAAGGGAAAACGCTCAGTCAAAATCTCTCATAGCCAAAATCTCTCTGTGTGTATGCACCTTTACACCTGGACTTCCACTGTATGTATAAATATTTTGATTCCATTAAAACATTGTACTGTAATTCAATAAATAAACTTGTAATGAAGAAAGTCTGTTTGTGCTTATACTGCAGATTCTCAGATATACTTCAGAGCAAGTTACTTCTTTAGAGTGCATGTAAGGATGTTATTATTACAGTTTGTAGTTTCTCGATAAACGTGATTCCAGGTATCCTTTTTGAATAAAAATTGAGAATTTCCAGCAATTTTGGCCTCCAAATTGCTGTATGTAATACACACACACACACACACACACACACACACACACACACACACACACACACACACACACACACACACACACACACACTCTGCATTGTGAGATGGGTTTCAAACCCACACATTGTCCATGGTTTGGAATGTTGACAAAAATTCAACAAATGTGAATAGCTTGACCGAAAGAGTAATCTGTATTAGTGCACACAGTCTAGGCTGGTAGCAGCATAATCAGGGGAACAAACAGTGTGCCCCCCCCCCCCCCAAAAAAAAAAAGGCTACCAGCTCTAGACTTTGACAAACTAGGCTGCAGACTCTACTATCCTTTAAATGTCCTCTAGCCATACTTGCCTGCTCTCCCAGAACATCCAGGTGCTCCCTGAATCCCAGCTGGCTCTGCCCGAAAAAGTGGATGAATTTCCCGGAGTCTCCCCTCAGCTGCCTACTTCCAGAGTGAAGTGGAAAGTAGGGGTGGCTTGATGATTTAATATGCGCAGAATAGTGTCAGCATGACCCAGTCCACCATTTTACAATGACGGCAGTCGCAGCGTTTTATAGTGGAGCTACAATGACACAAGCATGGCGCCACGACCCCACACTCCCCAATTTATTGCATCATGCCCCCAAATTGGAAGGTGATTCTGAAACTGACGGATCTCTGTGCCCTGGCGCAAGTGGCAAGGAGGTTTTGCATACATAGTATGTTTTGATGCAGATTTATGCCAGATCTGTCTCTGAATTTGGGCGTTTATGAGCATCACCAATACGAGTGCACAGAAGCAACCTGTCTTATGGGCGTGTCGAGGGCATGTATCTGTACGACTCTGGGTCATGCATATGGAGAAGGTAAACCTGTTTCTCACGGATCTCTTGCACCTAGCATGTGGCTGGTACAATTATCCATACTGATGATGACTGTAGTTGGCATAAAACCAATGGGCCTTTCCACTTGCAGATGCATGAAACCTTGCATGAGCCCTATGGATTCTTACAGTAGAATAAGACTCTGAAGTCTTCCCACAGCTACAGACAATTTGTGTTCAACTCAGATTCCGACCCTTGGTGTGCATGTGCACAAATTATACCTGAATTGTATGTTTCAACATTACAGTAACTGTTGAATTGTAAATTACATGCTTAGACAGTTCTGCATGGAAAATGACTACATATGAAGAGGAATAGTAATATCATGAATACTGGCTCAGCACACACAATCACTGCCTGCCCAGTGTAGGTCATACGTACACTTAAGATAAATAAAACTTTCCATTTGTAATTGCAAAACTTTACAGTATACAATGTGTGGTGAAACGTGAACAATTGTTGATAAAGTTGTTCAAGCTTCCTGAATTTTCCCATGACATCAGTACACCCTCCTTCAGTTATATTTTCTTAGATAAAAACACTAAACTAGTCTAAGTAAAAAAAAAATTATGTTTTTTATTTTTTGTGTTTTTGTGCACAGTTTTAAATATCTGTTTAGACTTCTCATATTATTTACTGGTTGTTATCATTCACATTTATCGAGAAATACTTTTGCTTATTTTGTCTGTACATTTGTAAATATTATACTGTTATACTGTATCTCTTATGTCTGTTTGCAAGTTTGATTTCACATCTCTGCTGGAGTTTTTATTTACATTTATTTAAATCTGCTTTTTTTCAAATATAAATTAAAGAAACATTTTTATATAATACCCCTTCTCCACAGACATTTGGGCCTGGGAAATTGCTGGGGCAAGCTGGCTCAACCTGAGTCCTTTCTCTGTGCGAAAGGGTCAACTCGGGTCATAGATGTCAGGGCTTCAACCCTGGTCGCGACCAGGCTCGAGCACCCATGACTTTGGAAAAGTGGTACTGAGCTGGGGCCGGGATTTAATCTGTGTTCCAAAAGCTGGCTAAAATATGTGTTGATGTCCCAGCATCTGTCTGGAAGTGTCATAAATATTTATCCATATTTGCTGCTGTACTTATGTAAGGTTATTAACATCAAATAAAAAAGTAACTTGCTACATAAAGATTTAGACAATAAATGCAGGGTAGTGCACTATAGAAAACTTTAAAACCTTTATAACAAAATTTTGTTCTGCTGTTGGCAACAAAATGCTGTTATTTTCCTGGTTCCACCCTCAACCACACCACATAGCAGGGCAAATTGACAATTGTCCCAAGTATAATTAATTACAGAATGTAAATTAATTGAAATCCAAATTTACACAAACAAGAAACTTATTATTAGGCACTAGGGTGGTATAATGATTAGAATTACTGCCTCACAGCACTGAGGTCATTGGTTCGATTCCCACCATTGCCCTAACTATGTGGAGTGTGTATATTCTCCCTGTGCTTGCGTGGGTTTCCTTCGGGTCAGAGGCGTAACTAGGGTTTTTGGAGCCCAGGGCAAGATGTAAAATGGCGCCCCCCCCCCCCCCAAAAAAAAAGCACACAAAAAGAGGAATGTGCGCCCGCCTCAAAAATGGGCGTGGTCACACACCAGAAGGGGTGTGGCCGCGCTCCAGAAGGGGTGTGGCCACTGAAAATGGCCCACAGTGCCAGTTAAATTGCCCCACAGTGCCAGATACAATGCGCCACAGTGCCAGATACATGCCCCGCAGTGCCGGATACATGCCCCACAGTGCCAGTTACATTGCCCCACAGTGCCAGTTACATTGCCCCACAGTGCCAGTTACATTGCCCCACAGTGCCAGATACAATGCCCCACAGTGCCGAATACAATGCCCCACAGTGCCAGTTACATTGCCCCACTGTGCCAGATACATGCCCCACAGTGCCAGTTACATTGCCCCACTGTGCCAGATACATGCCCCACAGTGCGAGTTACATTGCCCCACTGTGCCAGATACATGCCCCACAGTGCCAGTTACATTGCCCCACTGTGCCAGATACATGCCCCACAGTGCCAGTTACATGCCCCACAGTGCCAGTTACATGCCCCACAGTGCCAGATACATGCCCCACTGTGCCAGATACATGCCCCACAGTGCCAGGCCCCACTCAGTGCCAGTTACATGCCCCATTTGGTGCCAGATACATGCCCCACTGTGCCAGATACATGCCCCACAGTGCCAGTTACATTGCCCCACTGTGCCAGATACATGCCCCACAGTGCCAGTTGCATGCCCCACAGTGCCAGTTACATGCCCCACAGTGCCAGATACATGCCCCACAGTGCCAGTTACATGCCCCATTTGGTGCCAGATACATGCCCCACTGTGCCTGTGCCCCCCCCCCCCCTGTTCACTCACCAGCCGCTTATGTGAGGGGAGGAGAGCGCAGCGCAGTGCCTCTCCTTCCCCTCACCGCCTCTCCTTCCCCTCACCGCTCCGTCCAGTTCTCCCGTCCCGTCTCCGGCGGCTGTGTCTGGCGCCGGTTCGCTAGCCAATCAGAGCTCGCGACCGGCAGCCAATCAGGAGCCGGTCCGCAAGCTCTGATTGGCTAACGCCGGAGACCGGATACAGCAGCGCTGATGGCAGCGCTGCTAGTGCTGGCAGTGGCGGTGAGGGGAGGGAGAGACGCTGCGCTCTTCTCCCCTCACATTTAGGGTTGAAGGGGGCGAGTGGGGCATGATGCCCTGGCCGCCGGCGGCGCCCCCCTCTCCTGGGCCTGCCAAGGCGATCAGGGCACGTGCCCCACTCGCCCTACCCTAGATACGCCTCTGCTTCGGGTACTCCGGTTTCCTCCCACAATCCAAAAATATACTGGTAGGTTCAGCGCCACATGGGCCTGAGGCTGAAATTGATCAAGGGTTTATTATGAGAAATTGAGGAGATGTGGCTAATGTTGTGTGGATGTTGCCAGTGACATATAGACATGTACATTCCCTACACTATAAGCCCAAATGTCTCCCAAAATTTGTAAAAGTAGAAAAACATCAGAACTTTGTGAGTAAATTAGAAATAAAATGTTAATTCTTAACATTTATGGAAACCATGTGACCAGCTGGGAATATCTGAGGTCAGAGAGGCACGGCAATCGTCCGTGTGCCCGCCCGATGCAGGCGTCGGCCACCAGCGGCTGTAGGATGGTTCTCAGCAAGCCGGCTTCTCCCTCCTCGCGTCCTGCGTCTCTCAGCAACGGGGTCAACGCGTTTCAGAGACTCAATCTCCTTTGTCAAGACTGCCCGTTCCTTCTGATGCAGGGTATTTAACCCTGTTAGCGCTTCAACACGTGACCAATCACACAATATGCCACACATGTGAAACTTTAGCGTTACAAGCTGGCTTATAACAAGAATAAAAACACTGTTCCATATTTTAATACAATGTATCCAAACCATTAAAACCCTGTCTAAGATTGTTTCAAAAAACCACTGTATATTATGATACAATACAAAGAAAAGACATTTGAACTCTATTTAACAATAAACCTAAACCGCAAGTCATGCATACGTGTATCCCATTTAAACTCAGAGGAGACATAAGCCACAAAAAAGAAATGATTAGTATCACATATTGCATCACAGAGGAGTCATATTGCATCCACAGAAAAGACAATGAATAACACATATGGATATCGTTAATTTATAACAAAAACCCATTCAATTATTCAGAAAAGTTAATGTCGCATATTTAACAGCACTAAAAACTAGAGATGTGCACCGGAAATTTTTCGGGTTTTGTGTTTTGGTTTTGGATTCGGTTCCGCGGCCATGTTTTGGATTCGGACGCATTTTGGCAAAACCTCTGTGAAAATGTTTTGTCGGATTCGGGTGTTTTTTTTCAAAACCCCCTCAAAAAACAGCTTAAATCATAGAATTTGGGGGTAATTTTGATCCTATAGTATTATTAACCTCAAAAACCATAATTTCCACTCATTTCCAGTCTATTCTGAACACCTCACAATATTATTTTTAGTCCTAAAATTTGCACTGAGGTCGTTGGATGACTAAGCTAAGCGACCCAAGTGGGAGGCACAAACACCTGGACCATCTAGGAGTGGCACTGTAGTGTCAGACAGGATGGCACTTAAAAAAATTGGCCCCAAACATCACATGATGCAAAGATAAATAAAATAAAAAAGAGGTGCAAGATGGAATTGTTCTTGGGCCCTCTGGGCCCTCCCACCCTCCCTTATGTTGTATAAACAGGACACGCACACTTTAACAAACCCATAATTTCAGCCACAGGGTCTGCCACATGACTGTGGCTGAAATGACTGGTTGGTTTGGGCCCCCACCAAAAAAAGAAGCAATCAATCTCTCCTTGCTCAAACTGGCTTTACAGAGGCAAGATGTCCACCTCATCATCATCCTCCAATTCCTCACCCCTTTCACTGTGTACATCCCCCTCCTCACAGAGTATTAATTCGTCCCCACTGGAATCCACCATCTCGGCTCCCTGTGTACTTTCTGGAGGCAATTGATGGTGAATGTCTCCACGGAGGAATTGATTATAATTCATTTTGATAAACATCATCTTCTCCACATTTTCTGGAAGTAACCTCGTACGCCGATCGCTGACAAGGTGACCGGCTGCACTAAAGACTCTTTCAATGTACACACTGGAGGGGGGGGGGGGGGGGCAACTTAGGTAAAATAAAGCCAGTTTCTGCAAGGGCGTCCAAATTGCCTCTTTTTCCTGCCAGTATACGTACGGACTGTCTGACGTGCCTACTTGGATGCGGTCACTCATGTAATCCTCCACCATTCTTTCAATGGTGACAGAAATATATGCAGTGACAGTAGACGACATGTCAGTAATCGTTGGCAGGTCCTTCAGTCTGGACCAGATGTCAACACTCGCTCCAGACTGCCCTGCATCACCGCCAGCGGGTAGGCTCGGAATTCTTAGCCTTTTCCTCGCAGCCCCAGTTGCGGGAGAATGTAAAGGAGGAGCTGTTGACGGGTCACGTTCCGCTTGAGTTGACAAGTGTCTCACCAGCAGGTCTTTGAGCATCTGCAGACTTGTATCTGCCGGAAAGAGAGATACAACGTAGGCTTTAAACCTAGGGTCGAGCATGGTGGCCAAAATGTAGTGCTCTGATTTCAACAGATTGACCACCCGTGAATCCTGGTTAAGCAAATTAAGGGCTCCATCCACAAGTCCCACATGCCTAGCGGAATCGCTCCATTTTAGCTCCTCCTTCAATCTATCCAGCTGCATCTGCAAAAGCCTGATGAGGGGAATGACCTGATTAAGGCTGGCAGTGTCTGAACTGACTTCACGTGTGGCAAGTTCAAAGGGTTGCAGAGCCTTGCACAATGTTGAAATCATTCTCCACTGCGCTTGAGTCAGGTGCATTCCCCCTCCTTTGCCTATATCGTAGGCAGATGTATAGGCTTGAATGGCCTTTTGCTGTTCCTCCATCCTCTGAAGCATATAGAGCAGGCATTCCCAACCACGGTCCTCAAGGCACACTAACAGTGCAGGTTTTAGTGATATCCAGGCTGCAGCACAGATGGTTAAATCAAAATAACTAAGGTGCTAATTAAGTCACCTGTGCTGCAGCCTGGATGGTGGCTGAATGCCGAAAGTGGCCCGCAATTCTTCGGGACACCGACAGCATCTCTTGCACGCCCCTGTCGTTTTTTAAAAAATTCTGCACCACCAAATTCAATGTATGTGCAAAACATGGGACGTGCTGGAATTTGCCCGAATGTATTGCACCACCAATATTGTGCGTCCACCTCACCATCAGAATCCTCCTTGTCAATTTCCTCCTCAGCACCAGCAACACCCATATCCTCATCCTGGTGTACTTCAACTGTGACATCTTCAATTTGACTATCAGGAACTGGACTGTGGGTGCTCTTCCAGCACTTGCAGGGGGCGTGCAAATGGTGGAAGGCGCCACCTCTTCCCGTCCAGTGTTGGGAAGGTCAGGCATCGCAACCGACACAATTGGACTCTCCTTGGGGATTTGTGATTTAGAAGAATGCACAGTTCTTTGCTGTGCTTTTGCCAGCTTAAGTCTTTTTATTTTTCTAGCGGGAGGATGAGTGCTTCCATCCTCGTGTGAAGCTGAACCACTAGCCATGAACATAGGCCAGGGCCTCAGCCGTTCCTTGCCACTCCGTGTCGTAAATGGCATATTGGCAAGTTTACGCTTCTCCTCAGATGCTTTTAATTTAGATTTTTTGGTCATTTTACTGAACTTCAATGCACGAGTGAAAATGACGGCAACGCGCGGCTCTTTATATAGAATACAAATCTTATGAGAATCCAACAGTGGGATGATGACGTTCGGGTGCGTTCGGGTTAACCGAGCAAGGCGGAAGATCCGAGGCTGCCTCGGACCCGTCTAAAATAGGTGAAGTTTGGGGGGGTTCGGATCTCGACGAACCGAACCCGCTGATCTCTACTGGCAAACTGGCACCTAGTTATGCTAATTTATTCATGTCCCATTGGGAGGATGAAGTGGTGTGGTCTGAAGACTAGTGCGGTGCCAGTTTGCTGCTCTGAATAAGATTCATAGATGATATCATGTTCATCTGTACAGGTGATGAAGAAACCCTTCAAACTTTTTGTGAATACCTTAATGCTAATGATAGAAATATAAGCTTGACATTTACACAGAGTAAGGAGGAAGTGCAATATCTAGATTTGTCCATCTATACAGAGGGTGACAGTCTCTTAACTAAGAATTATACCAAACTGACGGATACTAATGCATATGTCCACTACGAAAGTAACCATCGTAGGAGTTGGATGAATGGTATCCCAAAGGGACAATTCCAGCGGTTGCGAAGGAATTGTACTGAGCTAGAGGTGTATGATAGTCAGGCAGAAATAATGGAAAAGAGGTTCTTGGTGAAAGGCTATAATAAAGATATAGTTGAGAAAGCAAAGATAGAAGCAAGAGTAAGAAACAGGGAGGAAATGCTAGTGGAGAATAAAGATGAGAACAAAAATAAAGGTTTTGGAAATGAGCTGTGTTTTGTGACTAAGTATACATCACACCATAGAGATTTGGAACGTATTATAAGTAAACATTGGAACCTTTTGAATAGGGATCCCATGTTGAAGGATTGCATAATGGAAAACCCGAAATTTACCTATAAAAAAAGCAGACAACTTAAAAGATAGATTAGTTAAGAGTGCTATTCCAGTAGATGGGGTCACTACGAGAATACTGACTAAAGGTTTTTTTAGATGCGGATTTTGCATGTTATGCAAATCATGTAAGACAGACAGCAAAATCACAGAGTACGCATCTAATGTTACACATAAAAAAGAAACAATTAGTGAGTTCATCACGTGTGGGAGTAAAAATGTGGTGTACCTTTTACAATGTGATTGTGGTCTCCAGTATGTGGGGAGGACCGGTAGGTCACTAAAAGAAAGATTTAATGAGCATGTGCGTAATATAAAAAAAAGGGTACGATAAACATACCGTTTCCCTACACTTTAAGGAAAAACACGATTGTAACATCAAAGCTTTAACAAATTTCTGTGGCTTCTGTGGCATTAAAATAGCCAAACCACATTGGAGAGTTAAAGATACAGAATCAGCTTTAGCCAAACTAGAAATGAGAACAATATTTACGATGAGAACTCTGCGTCCACAAGGACTGAACACCGACTTTGAAACTAAATGGTTTCTGTGAGCCATCAGATTTATGATCATCGTTTCTGGTGTTACACGTTTTTAGTGCTGTTAAATATGCGACATTAACTTTTCTGAATAATTGAATGTGTTTTTGTTATAAATTAACGATATCCATATGTGTTGTTCATTGTCTTTTCTGTGGATGCAATATGACTCCTCTGTGATGCAATATGTGATACTAATCATTTCTTTTTTGTGGCTTATGTCTCCTCTGAGTTTAAATGGGATACACGTATGCATGACTTGCGGTTTAGTTTTATTGTTAAATAGAGTTCAAATGTCTTTTCTTTGTATTGTATCATAATATACAGTGGTTTTTTGAAACAATCTTAGACAGGGTTTTAATGGTTTGGATACATTGTATTAAAATATGGAACAGTGTTTATATTCTTGTTATAAGCCAGCTTTTAACGCTAAAGTTTCACATGTGTGGCATATTGTGTGATTGGTCACGTGTGGAAGCGCTAACAGGGTTAAATACCCTGCATCAGAAGGAACGGGCAGTCTTGACAAAGGAGATCGAGTCTCTGATTGAAAGAAACCTTGATGCGCATGCGGGCCTGGGACTCAGGGTCGACAACAAAAAGGTCGACACACCTTAGGTCGACGTCAATTGGTCGACACACCTTAGGTCGACATGGACAAAAGGTCGACATGGACAAAAGGTCGACAGGAACAAGGTCGACATGGAAAAAGGTCGACATGAGTTTTTTTTATGTTTTTTTGGTGTCGTTTTCTTCGTAGAGTGACCAGGAACCCCAATTAGTGCACCGCGTACCCTCGCATGGCTCGCTTCGCTCGCCATGCTTCGGGCATGGTGCCTTCGCTCCGCTGCCGCTTCGCTCGGCACAGATTACCGTTCCAATCGTAGTCCACGTGGATCGTTAAGTATGAAAAGGTTCCAAAAAAGAAAAAAATCGTAAAAAACTCATGTCGACCTTTTTCCATGTCGACCTTTTTCCTGTCGACCTTTTGTCCATGTCGAACTTTTGTCCATGTCAACCTAAGGTGTGTCGACCAATTGACGTCGACCTAAGGTGTGTCGACCTTTTTGTTGTCGACCTGGAGTCCGGATACCGCACATGCGGGTCAGAAATACAATGTAAGTTTTAGCCATTCATTTCTCATGCCCCCATGTTAATGAAGATATTTATAAAGAAGGTCTATGAACAGGAGACTTAAAGCAGCAGTGAGAAGATTTTTAGAATATCAGCAGTGATAATTAGAATTAATTGATCCTGTATGATTGTTGCACATAGTGCACAATATTCTTAATATTTCCACAATATCTCCCCCACAGCGCAGGTTATTCATTTTTTTTTGTGTATAGTGTATTAGATAAGGATTAAGGTGTGTGCCTTGTTTGAATTGACCAGCAGCTGTTAAGGGATACAAAAGGAGCGCACGTTTTAGATCACAAACCACTTTGTATTCAGCTGGGAATATAATCATCTTCATGGTGATGGGCCTATTTTTATTTGTGGCCTGGAGCTGTTGCTCCCTCTGCCCCATTGTTAATCTGGCCTTGGGTAGGTTAATTGGCACCCAACAAAAACGAACCCTGGTGTGAATGTATCTGTGTGTACATGTGGTAGGGAATA
Source organism: Pseudophryne corroboree (assembly GCF_028390025.1). Lineage (NCBI taxonomy): Eukaryota > Metazoa > Chordata > Amphibia > Anura > Myobatrachidae > Pseudophryne > Pseudophryne corroboree. The sequence continues at coordinate 546,633,337 of NC_086447.1, read as the reverse complement.
TAGGGCCTAATTCAGCTTGGGTTGTAGATGTGCGTAAAAACGTAAAAATAATTGGTCCGGACATGCATGCATTGTCCGGACTGTGCCCATTAAACAGAACATCGACGCCCACAAAATGTGCCGTCAACTATCCTTTCCCGACCCCCTCCAGGTCTTAAACTGTGTTCTGAAGAGAACGCAGTTTAAGACCCCGAGCATGGGCGTAAGCGTATACGCTGATGTGCCGAAATCACTTCATAGCAATTTCTGCACATTAGCATCTGAGTCTGAATTGAGCCCATAGATTGTAAGCTCCACTGGGACAGGGACTGATGTGAATGGTGAAATATTCTCTGCAAAGTACTGCACAATATGTGTGCGCTATATAAATAACTGGCAATAAATAATAATAAATAGAAGTTGGATGCAAACACAAGTTGCTACTTTTTTACTGTATTAGGGTAAGCTGTGCGGTTGTTGATGCAAATTGTGCCCAGGTTGGTAGGCAAAAAATTAAATTGCAAATGTGCCTTTGCCTATGGACATGACATGCGGGTGCTCCAAATGTGGTGCAAGTTGTCAACATGCAATGATGGCAGCCATAGAGGATGTCTCATTATGGTAATGTATCTAAGTCAGTATAGCAGATGAAAACATGATGATATTGTTCATATTTTGATAAAAACATTTAAGCTTGCAGCCCATTGTCAAGAGGCCCCAGTCTCTGCAATATTCCACAGGCTAGCATGTATGCTTAACTCCCCATTACAGTACATTGCATTTAAATGAACTCACCTTTCAGGTACAGAGGGCAACATCCAGGCAAGGGCTGGCTTAGGTGCTGCCCAACTACTGGTGCTGTAAGCATACCTAATGCTGACCATACACTTGTGCGATGCCCCGCGACTCAACATCACGGGGCATTGTACCGACAGTTGAGGTGCAATGAAATCACACCTGAACTGCCAAAGTGATTACCATGTGACCATGCGATAGATCACATGGTAATCACGTGATGGGCACGTCACCGTCGAGTGGGAGCAGCCTCTGGCCACTCCCGGCGGGTGCCCATCGCACATCGCAGTGCGATATATCTCATGTGGGTTTAAAACCACATGCGATCGCACTGCGATGCGAGAAATATTAAGTGCAGCACATAATATCTTGAGATGCGATATTCGACCTGCGTGCCCGCGCATCGCGTCTCAAGGTACCTAAAATATGCATACAATCCTTTGATTTATCTCACAGATGTGGTCGAAATCGAAGGATAGCACCTAATATCTCATAAGTGTATGGGCACCATTAGATTGCCTAATGGTTGCGCTGTCCCTGACTGGATGATAAAGTAAATGATGATTCAGTGCTTCTGACAAATTTTACTGTATCTCAAATTTTGTCAGCATGCTTGATTTTTTTAAAAACATTACGCTACAGTTGTAACTTATGGGATCTTATATCTACACCTAATGTAGGTTAAAAACCAAAGAGTTATGGTAAAACTTACCTTCATAAACTTTTTCTTTGAGGTCCATGGAATCCATAGGGTTAATCTTGGAGCGGCAGTATATATATTGCCCTGGTGATCTAGTGCGTCCGCAGGGTGCACTATGGTTTGGAGCACGTCAGCACCACCGGTCCGTCTCCCGGGACCGGAGGCATATGCAAGCTGGTATCTGCCTTACTTGTCCACCATTTTGTCCGGTGCAGTCCCTTGGGTGTTCCCTGTGCCTCCTGCTAGTAGAAATATGCCAGGGGGTCCTGCCAAATCACCAACCCTGTGGTGTTGTAGCCCAAAAGAGCATCAGCGCAGGCGTCCCTTGGACTGCCAGATGCTGAATTGCTGTGGCCCCTGTTCAGTGGTGACCATCTCCTGCTGGCACTGTAAAAAACTGAAGTGCCTGAGCATGGGGGCGGGGAGTGCCAGTCCTTGTGTTCACCAACCATACCCTGTGGAGAAAATGGACCTCGAAGAAGAAATACTTATTTACCAGTAATTTACATAGCGCACACATATTCCACAGCACTTTGAAGAGAATATTTAGCCATTCCCTGTTCCAGTTGAGCTTACAATCTATATTCCCTACCACATACAGTGTACACACACTTTAGAGAGAATTTTTAGTTGGGAGCCAATTCATCTACCAGTATATTTTTGGAGTATGAGAAGAAAAGTATATAAGTATATACAGTATGTGCTCCATTCTGCAACATGAATGCTCATTACAAGCAGGGCCAGCTTAACAGTGGAGCGGCCGGAGCTCCAGCTCCAGGCCTCCACATAAAAATAGATTTAACACAAAGAATGTGTGGGACTCAAACGAATACAGGCGCTATAATATTAACGTGATTGGTACTTTACAATACGTTCCTCAACGTTCTTCTTTGACGGGACCTTCCTTTCACTCGTGTAGATGTCACCATGAAAAGAAAGGATTATATAAATGTGTGACAGAGTCTTTAACAGTCCATAAATGTCTTTTATTAACTGAACGTATCAGACAGTGAAGAACGTGATTATTTCACCAAAGAGGCGTACCCCAACTCACTTTTCCAAAGAAAAGATTACACTCATAAAGGTATCTTTCATCCACCACTGTGTTAGACAAAATCACTCTCACGGTCACACCCTTTTGCACGGGAAAAAGATGGGCATACCTCACTCACAATAAAGGAGGCTGCTTCAAACATATCAAGGTTTCTTTTGCTAATAGTTCTTTCTTCCTCCTAAGCAAAAATGTCCTCCCCTCTCGTATGGGTATTGCTGTGAACAAAAATATATATATGTGTAAAATCGTTTTCACCTGTACAACACTTATCCAAACTGTAGGTTTGTGTGATTATATAATAAAGATTCTCTAACAGTCCATAAAGTGTCTTTTGTTTCTGGACTTATCAGACAGTGAAGAACGTGATTATTTCACCAAAGAGGCGTACCCCAACTCACTTTTCCAAAGAAAAGGTTAAACTCATAAAGGTATCTTTTATCCACCACTGTGTTCAAAAGACTTGCTCTCACGGTAAACCCTTTTACACGAGAAAGATAGGCATACCTCACTCACAATAAAGGAGGCTGCTTCAAGCGTATAAAGGTTTCTTTCGCTGCTGATGCCTTCTTCCTTCTAAGTAGAATGTCTCTCCCTCACGTGTGGGTATTGCCGTAAAAAAAGGAATATATATATATGTGTGATAACGTTTTAACCTGCACAACACTTCTCTAAACTGTACAATATTCTCTTTCCTTAATATATGCATTCATCCATAAAGGAATAGTGATCACTCTCCACGCGGGGATATACCTTAACTCACTCTTTCTATAGAGGGGAAACGCCCATCAAGGTATCTTTTTATTCCACCACTATGATCAACTCGTAAGCCCACTTTGCCCAGAGAGAAGGAAGCGTACCTCACTCACACAAAAGAATACTGATGGAAGCACATCAAGGTTTCTTTATATTTAATGAGAAAATATCAGGCGTACCCTACTCACAGAAAAGATGGTTGTGTGTAAGCTCATCTGGGTTTCTTTGGGAGACTGACCAGGGTAAAAGAGAAAGTTCCTGTCTCCGTGTGTAATCACTCCACCGTAGTGGCAGGTTTCTCAAAAAAATGTGTTCCAATCACAATGAATCCATATGCAAAAAACACAATTTTTATTATTAAAAAATACCCCACACACTCGGGGAGACATGCAGCTGACAGAAACAATTCTTTAAAAAAACGGAGTCTGAAAAAGGATTGTAGCAGCAAGACTCACGATCGTAAAATGACTCAAAAAAACATATATATTAAAAATCCATATATACAAAAAAATCCTTGGAAAAGTACTTGATTCATACCTATGTAATAGATCCACACTCTAAGCTGAGAGTGTGGATCTATTACATAGGTATGAATCAAGTACTTTTCCAAGGATTTTTTTTGTATATATGGATTTTTAATATATATGTTTTTTTGAGTCATTTTACGATCGTGAGTCTTGCTGCTACTATCCTTTTTCAGACTCCGTTTTTTTAAAGAATTGTTTCTGTCAGCTGCATGTCTCCCCGAGTGTGTGGGGTATTTTTTAATAATAAAAATTGTGTTTTTTGCATATGGATTCATTGTGATTGGAACACATTTTTTTGAGAAACCTGCCACTACGGTGGAGTGATTACACACGGAGACAGGAACTTTCTCTTTTACCCTGGTCAGTCTCCCAAAGAAACCCAGATGAGCTTACACACAACCATCTTTTCTGTGAGTAGGGTACGCCTGATATTTTCTCACTAAATATAAAGAAACCTTGATGTGCTTCCATCAGTATTCTTTTGTGTGAGTGAGGTACGCTTCCTTCTCTCTGGGCAAAGTGGACTTACGAGTTGATCATAGTGGTGGAATAAAAATATACCTTGATGGGCGTTTCCCCTCTATAGAAAGAGTGAGTTAAGGTATATCCCCGCGTGGAGAGTGATCACTATTCCTTTATGGATGAATGCATATATTAAGGAAAGAGAATATTGTACAGTTTAGAGAAGTGTTGTGCAGGTTAAAACGTTATCACACATATATATATATTCTTTTTTTTACGGCAATACCCACACGTGAGGGAGAGATATTCTACTTAGAAGGAAGAAGGTATCAGCAGCGAAAGAAACCTTTCTACGCTTGAAGCAGCCTCCTTTATTGTGAGTGAGGTATGCCTATCTTTCTCGTGTAAAAGGGTTTACCGTGAGAGCAAGTCTTTTGAACACAGTGGTGGATAAAAGATACTTTTATGAGTTTAACCTTTTCTTTGGAAAAGTGAGTTGGGGTACGCCTCTTTGGTGAAATAATCACGTTCTTCACTGTCTGATAAGTCCAGAAACAAAAGACACTTTATGGACTGTTAGAGAATCTTTATTATATAATCACACAAACCTACAGTTTGGATAAGTGTTGTACAGGTGAAAACGATTTTACACATATATATATATTTTTGTTCACGGCAATACCCATACGAGAGGGGAGGACATTTTTGCTTAGGAGGAAGAAAGAACTATCAGCAAAAGAAACCTTGATATGTTTGAAGCAGCCTCCTTTATTGTGAGTGAGGTATGCCCATCTTTTTCCCGTGCAAAAGGGTGTGACCGTGAGAGTGATTTTGTCTAACACAGTGGTGGATGAAAGATACCTTTATGAGTGTAATCTTTTCTTTGGAAAAGTGAGTTGGGGTACGCCTCTTTGGTGAAATAATCACGTTCTTCACTGTCTGATACATTCAGTTAATAAAAGACATTTATGGACTGTTAAAGACTCTGTCACACATTTATATAATCCTTTCTTTTCATGGTGACATCTACACGAGTGAAAGGAAGGTCCCGTCAAAGAAGAACGTTGAGGAACGTATTGTAAAGTACCAATCACGTTAATATTATAGCGCCTGTATTCGTTTGAGTCCCACACATTCTTTGTGTTAAATCTGTTTAAACTTTGAATTTTGGTGAGATTCAATTGTGGTGAATCACGGCACGGGCAGCTTCCAGGGCGCCATTTACAAGGGTTCTCAAATCCGTATTCTCCTTGTTCCACATAAAAATAGGCCCATCCTGCTAGCAGCAGGATGGTGACCAGGCACACAGCTGGCCAAACAATCATAAATTATAAGTATTAAAAAAGTTTTTTTAGTTTTCTCACAAAATTATGCATATTTTCTATGTTTATGTATTTAAGAAGTAATTAGGATTCATAGTGTATAGGGTGTACACACCCATATGGCTTTGGCCACACCCACACAGCACTAGTCACAGCACCTCCACTTCTCAGTATAGGCCCTTGGAAATTTTCAGCTCCAGGCCCATTTGGCTCTTAATCCGGCCCTGATTATAAGGAGAACTTTGTATAACTGGGTTGCAGCAACATAATGTCACTGTTCAAATATAAAAAGGATTTTCCTTCTGACCTGACCTTTCTTGCTTGAATTCTAATTATACTCCTCTGCACCATCCCTGTCCTCGGCCTATATTATGGATCTCCCAGCATGCTTGATCATGCTTGTCATGTTTCTGAACTTTTAGTTCTCCTGCATTCTATATGTAGAACACATGGAAACTTTAAATAACCCCAAAATGCAAGATATTTTAAATTAAATAATAGAAGTCCAATGTAAAGTTGAATGCAAGTTAGACTAAACTGTCCTGCATTCTGTGAATGGGAATAAACGTATATACTTGTCCATATTCTTCTGTGCACCTACCAATACACCTACAGTAGTTTTGGGGTCCGATGTGCTTAAGAAAGTGTGGTCCTTCTGCTATATTTTATATATGCTTACCATACTGTCCCTTTAAAACGGGACACTATATTTAATTTTCACTTACATCAGGCATGGTCCCCAAAAGATTGGCATATTGTGGAAGTAGTGCCGATATTTAAAAAGGGAAGCAAATCTGAACCGGGATAATATAGACCAGTAAGTCTTACATCTATAGTGGGCAAGGTATTTTAAGGTACAGTAGGCAGAAGTTCCTTGAAACCAATAAGGTTATTATTAATAGGAACCAACATGGATTTGTGAAGGATACATCATGTCAAACTAACTTTCATAGGCTTCTATGAAACAGTTAGTGCGGACCTAGATCAGGGTAAAGAGGTGGATGTAATCTTTTTAGACTTTGCTAAAGCTTTCGATACTGTCGTGGACCCCCAAGAGGGAGAATAGTTGTCATTATGCTGGGTGTCGGGATTCCGGCGCCGGTATACTGAGCGCCGAGATCCCAACAGCCGGCATACTGAATACCACCCGTTTTCACATTAAAGTATAGATGTGGCCCAATCTTTGTCCACCCAGAAATCTTTCTTTTGTAGGCAGCTGCCCTGTATAAATTTGTACTGCTTAGAAATAAGAAATGCTTGCTTAGTACAGACTCTGAAAGTGCTATGGATGATACAGTAATATAAGAAAACATAGCAACTTCACTGTGTGCACCTAGCAAACTGCTGCCATCTAGTGGTTATTATTAATAATACAACATGCATTCCTAATTCAATATTTACCCAGTGTTTTACATATGCAGTATGTCAAAACTACAATTTGATCTGTTTTGTTGTTACATGATTGCAAATATTATTGTTTGTAGTATACCATACTTAACAAAAAGTTACATTTTGTAATCTAAAGGCCTGTATAAGAAATTAAACTTACTTATGCCTGGTGCGTTCTTAGCCAAAAATGAGTTTGCACATTTGTGTTTCCACATCTGTATTTTCTACTGATAAGGTAGATGTACCTTTACTGTATATCTAGCATACACTGTAGATGCACCCAGTACAAAGCCACTATTGAAAGTGAAAGATATATACTTCTCAAAAGTAGTTCAAGCATCATCAAATCTGAAGAAAACCTGTATGCGTTGAAATAGCTGTCGGGCCACAGTTGTTGGATGTATCACTAATGGATTTGTATTGAAGTATAAATCCTCCTATGCTTTCAACTGAATCCTGAGTGCTGGTTTTTGCATTTTGAGTGAAATTTATATATATATATATATATATATATATATATATATATATATATATATACACACACACACACACACACATATTTTCCCCACAACAAATTCCAACTGGCCTCCGGGTGATTGGGCTGAGTTACGCCCCTGAGCCTGATAGATGTTTTGGTATGCTTACCACACCTTAATCAAGGGTCTGCTCAGAGAAAATGCAACTTCTGTCGCTGTTTTTACTTGCGTGTGCACAATGCGAATGCTGCGCATGCATAGTCATTCTATAATTGGCTGGATTGCGATTTGCAAATTTTGCAATCCTTACTTAATGAGGTCCTGAACTTAGATTTAAAAACCAAGGGCCTAATTCAGACCTGATCGCAGCAGCAAATTTGTTAGCTAATGGGCAAAACCATGTGCACTGCAGGGGGAGCAGATATAACATGTGCAGAGAGAGTTAGATTTGGGTGGGGTGTGTTCAAACTGAAATCTAAATTGCAGTGTAAAAATAAAGCAGCCAGTATTTACCCTGCACGGAAACAAAATAACCCACCCAAATCTAACTCTCTCTGCACATGTTATATCTGCCCCCCCCTGCAGTGCACATGGTTTTGCCCATTAGCTAATAAATTTGCTGCTGCGATCAGGTCTCACTTAGACCCCTAATCGCAATTGTTGGACTACATGCCACTCCCTCCCATGTGATTTATGGTGCCATTTCACTCAGAAGAGTGTATGAGATGGGCAAAATTAATGTTTTGATGTTAATAATCCTATAGGAACAAAAACAGGTTCAAGTTACATGATTTTAGCTGTTTTTAATCGATTTTCAAAGAAATCCAGATACAAAACCAAACCCAAAACACTTAAGAGTGGTTTTGCAAAAACAAATCACAATGATGACTATGAAGAAAAATAAGGGGGTCTGTGCACATTTCTTACATGACCCTAATATATTACACTATGAAGCACATGTAATTTCTCCACTATTTAGAGATTTTATTAAGAAGTCACCATGGAGCTACAGCAGGGCCAGATTAACAATGGGGCGGGTGAAGCTGCAGCTCCAGGCCACCCATCAAAATAGGCCCACAGGATCTGCTTTGCTGTTGCTGCAGCCAGGGAATTTTGGTGGTCATTCCGAGTTGTTCGCTCGGTAATTTTCTTCGCATCGCAGCGATTTTCCGCTTATTGCGCATGTGCAATGTTCGCACTGCAACTGCGCAAAGTAAATTTGCTATGCAGTTAGGAATTTTACTCACGGCATTACAAGGTTTTTTCTTCGTTCTGGTGATCGTAATGTGATTGACAGGAAGTGGGTGTTTCTGGGCGGAAACTGGCTGTTTTATGGGAGTGTGTCAAAAAACGCTACAGTTTCTGGGAAAAACGCGGGAGTGGCTGGAGAAACGGAGGAGTGTCTGGGCGAACGCTGGGTGTGTTTGTGACGTCAAACCAGGAACGACAAGCACTGAACTGATCGCACTGGCAGAGTAAGTCTTGAGCTACTCAGAAACTGCACAGAGAAGTCTTTTCGCAATATCGCAAATCTTTCGTTCGCAATTTTGAGAAGCTAAGATTCACTCCCAGTAGGCGGCGGTTTAGCGTGTGCAAAGCTGCTAAAAGCAGCTTGCGAGCGAACAACTCGGAATGAGGGCCTTTATTCCCTGCTACAGCAAGAGCCGCCCCCTCCTGCCAGCAGCGTAGATGCCAGCAGCCAGTCATACCCACGCTTCCAGGAGCCGATCTGGCAGCCGCAGGGCCGCTGGCAGCGCAGGGGATACAGGTCAGGAACAGTCACAGCCGGACACATGATTCGAGGGCGGAGCTACACGGGACTCGGAGCGGAGCTACACAGGACTCAGGGCAGGCTGCTGCTCACATGCTGTGAGAGGGGAGAGGAGAAGCTGCTGCACATCATCCAGGGACGGCCCAGCCTGTGAGACTGCACTCTGCTGTAGTGTGTAAGGTAAGAGTGAATGGAGGACACAGTGTGTGTGTGTGTGTGTGTGTGTGTGTGTGTGTGTGTGTGTGTGTCTTGATTGTGAACTTCTGCAGGGAGTAGGGTAAAATATAGCACAAGGGTGAGGAAGTGTGTCAGCAGAGCATGCCCTAACCAATATGATGCCCTAGGCAAGATTTCGGCTGGTGCCCCCTAGCACCACCGCTGGTTCTGCCTCTGACCTTGCACCTCTTTCCCAGCACCATCACCCCTCACCCATAGCAGTCCTTGTACCCCCTATATTTTAAATAGGAACAGTTAGCACATTTGACGCACAGCCCAAAAAGGGGCATCTTCTTGCTGGGAAGGGACATGGTCACACAATAGTAACCCCAATTCCAATTACGCCACACAGTACTGCAACTTTATTCACATTTTATCTTGCGATAGTGTCCATAATTCATATTACATCCCACAGTAGTATCACTTTACTTTATAAACGTTACTCCTCACAATAGAGCCCCTTATTCACATTACATCACACTGAATTGCTCTGTATTCACATTACACCTCACCTTATTGCTCTTTATTCACATAAGACGACACAGTAGTACCCTTTCTATATGCAACGCCACATAGTAGAGCACCTTATACAGATAATGCCACACATTAGTAATGCATTTATACACAATTCCACATAGTAATGCCCCTTACACATATGAGACACATTAATGTCCTTATAAACATAATGCGCCTTACACATCATGACAACCTTTATTAATGCCCTTTTACACATAATGTACCTTACACATATGGCGCACATTATTAATGCCCCTATACACATAATGACACAGATAGTGCCCCCTACATATTTGCTGCACATTATTAGTGCCCCTATACACATAATGACACACATACAGTGTCAGTGAGATAGAACGCAGGCTGCAGGGTGAGGGAGAGCGTCAATGAGATAGAGCGCAGGCTGCAGGGTGAGGGAGAGCGTCAGTGAGATAGAGCGCAGGGTGAGGGAGAGCGTCAGTGAGATAGACCGCAGGGTGAGGGAGAGCGTCAGTGAGATAGACCGCAGGCTGCAGGGTGAGGGAGAGCGTCAGTGTGATAGAGCGCAGGCTGCAGGGTGAGGGGGAGCATCAGTGAGATAGAGCGCAGGGTGAGGGACAGCCTCAGTGTGATAGAGCGCAGGGTGAGGGAGAGCGTCAGTGAGATAGAGCGCAGGCTGCAGGGTGAGGGAGAGCGTCAGTGTGATAGAGCGCAGGCTGCGGGGTGAGGGAGAGCGTCAGTGAGATAGAGCGCAAGGTGAGGGAGAGCGTCAGTGAGATAGAGTGCAGGCTGCAGGGTGAGGGAGAGCGTCAGTGAGATAGAGCGCAGGCTACAGGGTGCAGAAGTGTGTCAGTGAGATTGAGCGCAGGCTGCAGGGGGAGGGAGAGCATCAGTGAGATAGAGCGCAGGCTGCAGGTTGAGGTAAAGCGTCAGTGAGATAGAGCGCAGGCTGCAGGGTGAGGGAGAGCGTCAGTGTGATAGAGCGCAGGCTGCAGGGTGAGGGAGAGCGTCAGTGTGATAGAGCGTAGGCTGCAGGGGGGAGAGCGTCAGTGTGATAGAGCGCAGGCTGCAGGGGGAGGGAGAGCATCAGTGTGATAGAGCGCAGGCTACAGGGTGAGGAAGTGTGTCAGTGAGATTGAGCGCAGGCTGCAGGATGAGGGAGAGCGTCAGTGAGATAGAGCGCAGGCTGCAGGTTGAGAGAGAGCGTCAGTAAGATAGAGCGCAGGCTGCAGGGTGAGGGAGAGCGTCAGTGTGATAGAACGCAGGCTGCAGGGTGAGGGAGAGCGTCAGTGTGATAGAGCGCAGGCTTCAGGGGGAGGGAGAGCATCAGTGTGATAGAGTGCAGGCTGCAGGGGGAGGGAGAGCTTAGTGTGATAGAGCGCATGCTACAGGGTGAGGAAGTTGTAGCAAGGGCCAGTGTACTCGTGCGGTCACTGGCCCTGCTACTAGCGTGCGCGTCCCTCCTCACCTGGGACGGCCCGGCGCCGTCCCATGTGGCCGGGGGTAGCGCGGGCTTCGGGCGGTGCTGGGGACCGGATCTGGTCCGGTCTCCACCTGCCCCGCTGAGTGCAGAGTTCGGCAGCGGGCGTGGGGGCGGCGGTGCATACCCACCGCCGCTCCACGCGGGTGATGGCGGCGGGCCTGCATCCTCCGGGACGCAGACCCCGCCAATCGCCGCCCGGCATTTTGAATTTGGCGACAGCCGCGAGCCAATCACGGCTCGTGAACTGGCAGCCAATCGGGAGTGGCGGCGGCGAGCCAATCCCGGCTCGCCGCGTCATAGCCCCGCCCCCCGGCACTGGCTTGTATTAGCCAGCGCTGGGCGCGAGGGCTCGGAGTCGTCGGCTGGGAGGGAGCAGCGAAGAGCTCCCGAAGACGGAACCGAGACGACGGCGCCAGAAGTCCTGGAGGGCGGCGGCACGTGCAAAAGAGCTGCTACACGCCGCCGCCCGCCGGGTGAAGTCCTCGGAAGCCCTGGGCCAGCGGTGTGCCACGCAAAAGAGCTTGCACCGGCCACCGCTGCCCAGGTGAAGTCTCCAGGAAGCCCGGAGGTGGTGGGAGCCATCCCGCCTCCGGCGAAGACAACGCGGTGGGCGTGGCCGGACCAGGCTTGGTCCGGCCGTGGCCCTTTGGACGGGTAAGTGCAGGTGCCCCCCTCCCCTAGACCACCAGGGATCGGGCATTAGGCCCGTGGGCATAGTCAGGCCCTTCCGGCCTGTGGGCATAAAGTCGGGCCCTCCCGGCCCGTGGGCATTCCTGGACGGGCCCTCCTGGCCCGTGGCACGGTTGAGCGGGCACTAGGCCCGAGGGGATAGTCAGGCCACCGGCCTGTGGCACCAGTAGGTGGGCACTAGGCCCGTGGGGCAAAAACAGGCGCAAGGCCGCAGGTTGCTGAAGTCGGCGCTAGGCCGCAGGTTGCTGAAGTCGGCGCTAGGCCGCAGGTTGCTGAAGTCGGCGCTAGGCCGCAGGTTGCTGAAGTCGGCGCTAGGCCGCAGGTTGCTGAAGTCGGCGCTAGGCCGCAGGTTGCTGAAGTCGGCGCTAGGCCGCAGGTTGCTGAAGTCGGCGCAAGGCCGCAGGTTGCTGAAGTCGGCGCAAGGCCGCAGGTAGCTGAAGTCGGCGCTAGGCCGCAGTTAGCTGAAGTCGGCGCTAGGCCGCAGGTTGCTGAAGTCGGCGCTAGGCCGCAGGTTGCTGAAGTCGGCGCTAGGCCGCAGGTTGCTGAAGTCGGCGCTAGGCCGCAGGTTGCTGAAGTCGGCGCTAGGCCGCAGGTTGCTGAGGTCGGCGCTAGGCCGCAGGTTGCTGAGGTCGGCGCAAGGCCGCAGGTTGCTGAAGTCGGCACTAGGCCGCAGGTTGCTGAAGTCGGCGATAGGCCGCAGGTTGCTGAAGTCGGCGCTACGCCGCAGGTTCGCGCAAGTTGGCGCTACGCCGCATGTGTGATGAGTTCTCAGTTTTCCCCACAGCCAGGCCCCCATGAAAGGTAGGCTGTCGGAAGTACGCGTTGGTGAGTACCACAAGGTTGAAACAGTATTACGGTGTTGTGCTATAACCTTTGTATAAGTGTCTCTCCATCATAAAGCGTAAGCAGCGCCACGTCCCGTGGGCTGTGTTGTGTGTTCTCTTACAGGAGCAAAGAAGAAGGGCCAGTCGTCTGGCGGAAGCCGAGTATATAGCTGGTGAGCATAAAGGTGTTTCGTGTGTGTTTGTGGTGTATGTTGCCCCTCCCCCACTTCCCCTTTGGGCGTTTTCGTTCAGGGTCGCCCCTGGTGCTCCGCACCACTACGGGGGCGCCCAGTCTGAGGCCACAAGTGCCAATGATGACCCTCCACTGAGCCCAGTGTAGGCCACCCCAGCGTCGTGTGCCCCCCCCCCCCCTATATTCGTTTCAGGTGACCCAGGAAGTTCTTCTCCGTGTTTGAACGTGTGCCAGTATCGTCTGAGCTACCTCGACGGACTGAAGGTGGAGGACGGGAGGCGTGCGGTACGTAGGCCTGGTAAGTGATCGATCCGAATTTTGTTCTCCAGGGCCCCACCCCCGTGCCTCTTACATTTGGCGTAGCCGGCAGGATCCGCGGACGACAGACACGATGTGGAGAACGCCACCAGAACGGATCCACCCCCTGGCATGTGAGGATAGAAGTAACTGGCCCGTCCTCACGTCCGCTGACCTACTACGGGCAGTGCAGCAAGCCGTAAAGCGTAACCGAGAGGAGCGCCGCCAGAAGAAGCGTCATCAAGCCACCACCGACCCCTACCAGACGGGCCAGCAGACGGAGGAGGACCCCCGGCCACCTGCTGCTAGGGTGGATGTCGAGACGCAGCCGTTGGTCGCAGGGATCCATAGCGGCGGGCGTTACTGCACAACCGAGCCCCCAAGATCAACGATCCCCGTGGAACATAGGGATTGGCCCCGAGAGGGCAGCGACCAAGCCGTCCAATCGGAGGGGCCACACTGGACCCAGCAGAGCTTGGACGAGCCCTGGTGCGCGCTCTGTGGAGAAGTGGACCATGAATCGCCGGATTGCCCACACGCCTCAGCCCGGGCGATTAGGAATTGGCGCCAAGGGCAAGCCGAGAGGAAGGGAGCGTCGGACAGGCACCAGGAGGAGCGTCGGATGCGGGAGGTCAACTGGTCTGCCTGTGACGACTACAGCGGCGACCACAAGGGCTACACCTGGGACGACGACCGGAGCGAAGGGGAGGTAGAGAGATGTACGGGCTGCGGCGATCCCGACCACGAACGGCCCGAGTGCCCCTGGCCTAGGGACGACCTATCCCCCAGCTGGACTGACCTGGAAGACCCCGACGGCGATGGGTGGGAGACTGTGTCATCTGATGAAGAATCCAGTGTCCCCGACCAGCTTATGGATATCCTTGAAGAATCCAACAACGACGAGTGGGAGACCGTGTCATCCGATGAGGAACCCGGTGTTGCTGACCAACCTGCAGACGACCCGGATGACGACGACGGGTGGGAGGATATGTCACCAGATGAAGAATCCAGTGTCCTAGAGCGCCGGAACCAGCTCCAGGAGGCCACCACCATCACCATGGAGGGTCTACCACCCACGGTGGTCCCCGAGGGGATAACACCCCCAGGCCAAAGGGGGAAGGTGAGTTTTCCCTCCACAGATGCAAGCGCAGATACACCGGATGGGGCACCTGAACAGGGGCCAACTGCCAAGACAGGTGACGGAGGCCCCGACGCCGGAACCAGGGTGATGGCCAGCTTTGTGGGGACCACAAAGGAAAAAGCCTGGAGGAATGTAGCAAGGGCCAGTGTACTCGTGCGGTCACTGGCCCTGCTACTAGCGTGCGCGTCCCTCCTCACCTGGGACGGCCCGGCGCCGTCCCATGTGGCCGGGGGTAGCGCGGGCTTCGGGCGGTGCTGGGGACCGGATCTGGTCCGGTCTCCACCTGCCCCGCTGAGTGCAGAGTTCGGCAGCGGGCGTGGGGGCGGCGGTGCATACCCACCGCCGCTCCACGCGGGTGATGGCGGCGGGCCTGCATCCTCCGGGACGCAGACCCCGCCAATCGCCGCCCGGCATTTTGAATTTGGCGACAGCCGCGAGCCAATCACGGCTCGTGAACTGGCAGCCAATCGGGAGTGGCGGCGGCGAGCCAATCCCGGCTCGCCGCGTCATAGCCCCGCCCCCCGGCACTGGCTTGTATTAGCCAGCGCTGGGCGCGAGGGCTCGGAGTCGTCGGCTGGGAGGGAGCAGGGAAGAGCTCCCGAAGACGGAACCGAGACGACGGCGCCAGAAGTCCTGGAGGGCGGCGGCACGTGCAAAAGAGCTGCTACACGCCGCCGCCCGCCGGGTGAAGTCCTCGGAAGCCCTGGGCCAGCGGTGTGCAACGCAAAAGAGCTTGCACCGGCCACCGCTGCCCAGGTGAAGTCTCCAGGAAGCCCGGAGGTGGTGGGAGCCATCCCGCCTCCGGCGAAGACAACGCGGTGGGCGTGGCCGGACCAGGCTTGGTCCGGCCGTGGCCCTTTGGACGGGTAAGTGCAGGTGCCCCCCTCCCCTAGACCACCAGGGATCGGGCATTAGGCCCGTGGGCATAGTCAGGCCCTTCCGGCCTGTGGGCATAAAGTCGGGCCCTCCCGGCCCGTGGGCATTCCTGGACGGGCCCTCCTGGCCCGTGGCACGGTTGAGCGGGCACTAGGCCCGAGGGGATAGTCAGGCCACCGGCCTGTGGCACCAGTAGGCGGGCACTAGGCCCGTGGGGCAAAAACAGGCGCAAGGCCGCAGGTTGCTGAAGTCGGCGCTAGGCCGCAGGTTGCTGAAGTCGGCGCTAGGCCGCAGGTTGCTGAAGTCGGCGCTAGGCCGCAGGTTGCTGAAGTCGGCGCTAGGCCGCAGGTTGCTGAAGTCGGCGCTAGGCCGCAGGTTGCTGAAGTCGGCGCAAGGCCGCAGGTTGCTGAAGTCGGCGCAAGGCCGCAGGTTGCTGAAGTCGGCGCAAGGCCGCAGGTAGCTGAAGTCGGCGCTAGGCCGCAGTTAGCTGAAGTCGGCGCTAGGCCGCAGGTTGCTGAAGTCGGCGCTAGGCCGCAGGTTGCTGAAGTCGGCGCTAGGCCGCAGGTTGCTGAAGTCGGCGCTAGGCCGCAGGTTGCTGAAGTCGGCGCTAGGCCACAGGTTGCTGAGGTCGGCGCTAGGCCGCAGGTTGCTGAGGTCGGCGCAAGGCCGCAGGTTGCTGAAGTCGGCACTAGGCCGCAGGTTGCTGAAGTCGGCGATAGGCCGCAGGTTGCTGAAGTCGGCGCTACGCCGCAGGTTCGCGCAAGTTGGCGCTACGCCGCATGTGTGATGAGTTCTCAGTTTTCCCCACAGCCAGGCCCCCATGAAAGGTAGGCTGTCGGAAGTACGCGTTGGTGAGTACCACAAGGTTGAAACAGTATTACGGTGTTGTGCTATAACCTTTGTATAAGTGTCTCTCCGTCATAAAGCGTAAGCAGCGCCACGTCCCGTGGGCTGTGTTGTGTGTTCTCTTACAGGAGCAAAGAAGAAGGGCCAGTCGTCTGGCGGAAGCCGAGTATATAGCTGGTGAGCATAAAGGTGTTTCGTGTGTGTTTGTGGTGTATGTTGCCCCTCCCCCACTTCCCCTTTGGGCGTTTTCGTTCAGGGTCGCCCCTGGTGCTCCGCACCACTACGGGGGCGCCCAGTCTGAGGCCACAAGTGCCAATGATGACCCTCCACTGAGCCCAGTGTAGGCCACCCCAGCGTCGTGTGCCCCCCCCCCCCCCCCCCGCCCCTATATTCGTTTCAGGTGACCCAGGAAGTTCTTCTCCGTGTTTGAACGTGTGCCAGTATCGTCTGAGCTACCTCGACGGACTGAAGGTGGAGGACGGGAGGCGTGCGGTACGTAGGCCTGGTAAGTGATCGATCCGAATTTTGTTCTCCAGGGCCCCACCCCCGTGCCTCTTACATTGTGTGTCAGTGAGATTGAGCGCAGGCTGCAGGGTGAGGGAGAGTGTCAGTATGATAGAGCGCAGGCTGCAGGTTGAGGGAGAGTGTCATTGTGATAGAGCACAGACTGCAGGGTGAGGGAGAGCGTCAGTAAGATAGAGCGCAGGCTACAGGGTGAGGAAGTGTGTCAGTGAGATTGAGTGCAGGCTGCAGGGGGAGGGAGAGCGTCAGTGTGATAGAGCGCAGGCTGCGGAAGAGCGTCAGTAAGATAGAGCGCAGGGTGAGGAAGTGTGTCAGTAAGATAGAGCGCAGGCTGCATGGGGGAGGGAGAGAGTCAATGTGATAGAGCGCAGGCTGCAGGGGGAAGGGAGAGTGTCAGTAAGATAAAGCGCAAGCCGCGGGGGAGGGTGTGCATAAGTGTGATAGAGCACAGGCAACAGGCGGAGGGAGTGCATCAGTGTGATAGAGCGCAGGCCACGGGGGATGGGAGTGTGTCAGTGTGATAGAGTGCAGGCCGCGGGGGGAGGGAGAGCGTCAGTTTGATAGAGCACAGGCTGCAGGTGGGAGGGAGTGCGTAGGTGTGATAGAGCGCAGGCCACAGGCAGAGGGAGTGCATCAGTGTGATAGAGCGCAGGCCACGGGGGATGGGAGAGCGTCAGTGTGATAGAGTGCAGGCCGCGGGGGGAGGGAGAGCATCAGTGTGATAGAGCACAGGCAGCGGGGGAGGGAGTGCGTAAGTGTGATAGAGCGCAGGCCACAGGCGGAGGGAGTGCATCAGTGTGATAGCGTGCAGGCCGCATGTTGGAGGGACTGTGTAAGTGTGATAGCGTGCAGGCCGCATGTTGAAGGGACTGTGTAAGTGTGATAGAGCGCAGGCCGCAGGGGGAGGGAGTGTGTGAGTGTGATAGAGCGCAAGCCGCAGGGGGAAGGAGTGTGTCAGTGTGATAGAGTGCAGGGTGAGGGAGAGCGTCAGTGAGATAGAGCGCAGGGTGAGGGAGAGCGTCAGTAAGATAGAGCGCAGGCTGCATGGGGGAGGGAGACTGTATGTGTGTCATTATGTGTATAGGGGCACTAATAATGTACAGCAAATGTGTAGGGGGCACTATCTGTGTCATTATGTGTATAAGGGCATTAATAATGTGCGCCATATGTGTAAGGTACATTATGTGTAAAAGGGCATTAATAAAGGTTGTCATGATGTGTAAGGCGCATTATGTTTATAAGGACATTAATGTGTCTCATATGTGTAAGGGGCATTACTAATGTGTGGCATTATCTGTATAAGGTGCTCTACTATGTGGCGTTGCATATAGAAAGGGCACTACTGTGTCGTCTAATGTGAATAAAGAGCAATAAGGTGAGGTGTAATGTGAATACAGAGCAATTCAGTGTGATGTAATGTGAATAAGGGGCTCTATTGTGAGGAGTAACGTTTATAAAGTAAAGTGATACTACTGTGGGATGCAATATGAATTATGGACACTATCGCAAGATAAAATGTGAATAAAGTTGCAGTACTGTGTGGCGTAATTGGAATTGGGGTTACTATTGTGTGGCCATGTCCCTTCCCAGCAAGAAGATGCCCCTTTTTGGGCTGTGCGTCAAATGTGCTAACTGTTCCTATTTAAAATATAGGGGGTACAAGGACTGCTATGGGTGAGGGGTGATGGTGCTGGGAAAGAGGTGCAAGGTCAGAGGCAGAACCAGCGGTGGTGCTAGGGGGCACCAGCCGAAATCTTGCCTAGGGCATCATATTGGTTAGGGCCGGCTCTGAGGGAGAGTGTCAGTAAGATAGAGCGCAAGCCGCGGGGGAGGGAGTGCGTAAGTGTGATAGAGCACAGGCCACAGGTGGAGGGAGTGCATCAGTGTGATCAGGGCCGTCTGTTCGTATGGGCTCAATGGGCTCTTGCCCAAGGGCCCCATGAGTAGAAGGGCCCTAGCCTGATAGCTGAGGGCAGTGCCGTAACTAGGCATTTTAGCGCTGTGTGCAAGAACTGACATTGGCGCCCCCCCCCCGTACAAGACAGTCGCAGTGCGCGCCGTAGGCGCGCAAAAAATATATAGGGGCGTGGCTTCACGGGAAGGGGCGTGGCAACAAAATAATAGCAATTCATACTACGGTGCACAGTAGTCTCCATTATTCAAATTACGCTGCACAGTAGCGCCACTACACCAGGTAGAGCCCCTTTTATACATTACAGCAGACAGCATCCCCCTTTTTACACATTGCGGCAGCCAGTCCCCCTTTTTACACATTGCGGCAGCCAGTCCCCCTTTTTACACATTGCGGCAGCCAGTCCCCCTTTTTACACAATTTGCGGCAGCCAGGACCCCTTTTTACACATTACGGCAGCCAGTCCCCCTTTTTACACATTGCGGCAGCCAGGACCCCTTTTTACACATTACGGCAGCCAGTCCCCCTTTTTACACATTGCGGCAGCCAGGACCACTTTTTACACATTACGGCAGCCAGTCCCCCTTTTTACACATTGCGGCAGCCAGGACCACTTTTTACACATTGCGGCAGATGGGACCCCTTTTTACGCATTGCGGCAGATGGGACCCCTTTTTACGCATTGCGGCAGATGGGACCCCTTTTTACACATTGCAGCAGATGGGACCTCTTTTTACACATTGCGGCAGATGGGACCCCTTTTTACACATTGCGGCAGATGGGACCCCTTTTTACACATTGCGGCAGATGGGACCCCTTTTTACACATTGCAGCAGATGGGACCCCTTTTTACACATTGCAGCAGATGGGACCCCTTTTTACACATTGCGGCAGATGGGACCCCTTTTTACACATTGCGGCAGATGGGACCCCTTTTTACACATTGCGGCAGATGGGACCCCTTTTTACACATTGCAGCAGATGGGACCCCTTTTTACACATTGCAGCAGATGGGACCCCTTTTTACACATTGCAGGAGAGAGAGAGAGAGAGAGAGAGAGAGAGAAAGAGAGAGAGAGAGAGAGAGAGAGAGAGAGAGAGAGAGAAAGAGAGAGAAATATACTTACCTTCTCCCCGCTGACAGGCTCCTCGTGCATCTCCCTCTCGGTGCAGTGTGAAGTCAGTTGAGAAGGAGGAGGAGGGAGGGGGAGCAGAGAGCCGCAGCAGCGCTATTTGATTGGTAGTAAGCGCTGCTGCAGCATCCTCCTCTCCTTCTGTATTGGCTGCCCGGCGCTGCTGTGGATGCTGGGATGCATCCACAGCAGCGCCAGGCAGCCAATACAGAAGGAGAGGGGGATGCTGCAGCAGCGCTTACTACCAATCAAATAGCGCTGCTGCGGCTCTCTGCTCCCCCTCCCTCCTCCTCCGCTGCCCGGCGCTCCTGTCTTCTCTCCTCCAGCGCGGCGCACGGCGCAGTTCAGAGGCGGCATGTAATGAGTCAATTTGACTCATTACATGCCGCTGGCCGTTGCGCCCCCAGGGCAACTGCGCTGTGTGCCAAGCCCCCTTGGCACACACGTAGTTACGGCCCTGGCTGAGGGTCCCCTCTTTCCAGGTGTACCAGATTTTTGAAAATCGGCCCTGGGGAACCGATGATATCTGACCTCAAAGCAGTGGTCCCCATCCAAGTCTGTTAATTGTTCTTCCCAGCCAGATATCTCGGGTTCTGTCTGACTTAGAGTTTTTCTCAGGGTATACTCCAAAAGCTGGGACTCTCCCCTTTTGGTGAACACTGGCAGCTTATCTCTACTATGCCCAGAACCAGAGATATCAGCCTTCCAGCAGCTGGTCCCTGCTCCAGCTCCACACGCCTGGTATGCAGTTTTATATTTTTGTTGGTGGATTGCTCTGACTCCTGATCTCTGATCCCCAAGTCCCCAGAACCTCCTGAAAGGTGTAATTCTCTAGTTTTTTTTATCCCATTAAAGCTAAGAAATCTATTTCCAGGAACCGGAGATATCTGCAGTAAAGCAAGCTGCCCTCCCACCTGAAAATTATGAATATTAAGCCCACTCCACTATCCACCCCTCCCCTACGTATTAAGCATTCCCTACCACCCTGGAAGTCACGTACCAGGGCCACTTCATTCAGCCAAATGTCCCCTTCTACAGTTTAGTGTTCTCCTTCCTGCCCCATCTGTGCAGTAAAGGAGTAATTAGCAGAAATTATTTTTCCAGGTCCTACATGCTGAGTGAAAGATAGAACACCCCCTACCACCCGCGGGACATCAAAACTGCTGCTGACAGCACCCCCCACCCCTACTGCTGGGGGATGGGTAGGGGCCCCAGTGCATTGCTGTGTCCAGGGGCCTACACTGCTGTTAAGACGGCTCTGAGCGTGATAGAGCGCAGGCAACGGGGGATGGGAGTGCGTCAGTGTGATAGAGTGCAGGCTGCGGGGGGAGGGAGAGCGTCAGTTTGATAGAGCACAGGCTGCAGCTGGGAGGGAGTGCGTAGGTGTGATAGAGCGCAGGCCACAGGCAGAGGGAGTGCATCAGTGTGATAGAGCGCAGGCCACGGGGGATGGGAGAGCGTCAGTGTGATAGAGTACAGGCCGCGGGGGGAGGGAGAGCATCAGTGTGATAGAGCACAAGTCGCGGGGGAGGGAGTGCGTAGGTGTGATAGAGCGCAGGCCACAGGCGGAGGGAGTGCATCAGTGTGATAGCGTGCGGGCCGCATGTTGGAGGGACTGTGTAAGTGTGATAGCGTGGAGGCCGCATGTTGAAGGGACTGTGTAAGTGTGATAGAGTGCAGGCCGCAGGGGGAGGGAGTGTGTGAGTGAGATAGAGCGCAGGGTGAGGGAGAGTGTCAGTGAGATAGATCGCAGGCTGCAGGGTGAGGGAGAGCGTCAGTGTGATAGAGTACAGGCTGCAGGGTGAGGGAGAGCGTCAGTGAGATAGAGCGCAGGGTGAGGGAGAGCGTCAGTGAGATAGAGCGCAGGCTGCAGGGTGAGGGAGAGCGTCAGTGAGATAGAGCGCAGGCTGCAGGGTGAGGAAGAGCGTCAGTAAGATAGAGCGCAGGCTGCAGGGTGAGGGAGAGCGTCAGTGAGATAGAGCGCAGGCTACAGGGTTCAGAAGTGTGTCAGTTAGATTGAGCGCAGGCTGCAGGGGGAGGGAGAGCGTCAGTGAGATAGAGCGCAGGCTGCAGGGTGAGGGAGAGCGTCAGTGAGATAGAGCGCAGGCTGCAGGGTGAGGGAGAGCGTCAGTGTGATAGAGCGCAGGCTGCAGGGTGAGGGAGAGCATCAGTAAGATAGAGCGCAGGCTGCAGTGTGAGGGAGAGCGTCAGTGTGATAGAGCGTAGGCTGCAGGGGGAGGGAGAGCGACAGTGTGATAGAGCGCAGGCTGCAGGGGGAGGGAGAGCGTCAGTGTGATAGAGCGCAGGCTACAGGGTGAGGAAGTGTGTCAGTGAGATTAAGTGCAGGCTGCAGGGGGAGGGAGAGCGTCAGTGTGATAGAGCGCAGGCCACAGACGGAGGGAGTGCATCAGTGTGATAGAGCGCAGGCCACGGGGGATGGAAGTGCGTCAGTGTGATAGAGTGCAGGCCGCGGGGGGAGGGAGAGCGTCAGTTTGATATAGCACAGGCTGCAGGTGGGAGGGAGTGCGTAGGTGTGATAGAGCGCAGGCCACAGGCAGAGGGAGTGCATCAGTGTGATAGAGCGCAGGCCACGGGGGATGGGAGAGCGTCAGTGTGATAGAGTGCAGGCCGCGGGGGGAGGGAGAGCATCAGTGTGATAGAGCACAGGCCGCGGGGGAGGGAGTGCGTAGGTGTGATAGAGCGCAGGCCACAGGCGGAGGGAGTGCATCAGTGTGATAGCGTGCAGGCCGCATTTTGGAGGGACTGTGTAAGTGTGATAGCGTGCAGGCCGCATGTTGAAGGGACTGTGTAAGTGTGATAGAGCGCAGGCCGCAGGGGGAGGGAGTGTGCGAGTGTGATAGAGCGCAAGCCGCAGGGGGAAGGAGTGTGTCAGTGTGATAGAGCGCAGGGTGAGGGAGAGCGTCAGTGAGATAGAGCGCAGGGTGAGGGAGAGCGTCAGTGAGATATAGCGCAGGCTGCAGGGTGAGGGAGAGCGTCAGTGTGATAGAGCGCAGGCTGCAGGGTGAGGGAGAGCGTCAGTGAGATAGAGCGCAGGGTGAGGGAGAGCGTCAGTGAGATAGAGCGCAAGGTGAGGGAGAGCGTCAGTGAGATAGAGCGCAGGCTGCAGGGTGAGGGAGAGCGTCAGTGAGATAGAGCGCAGGGTGAGGGAGAGCGTCAGTGAAATAGAGAGCAGGCTGCAGGGTGAGGGAGAGCGTCAGTGAGATAAAGCGCAGGCTGCAGGGTGAGGGAGAGCGTCAGTGAGATAGAGCGCAGGCTGCAGGGTGAGGGAGAGCGTCAGTGAGATAGAGCACAGCCTACAGGGTGAGGAAGTGTGTCAGTGAGATTGAGCGCAGGCTGCAGGGTGAGGGAGAGCGTCAGTGTGATAGAGCGAAGGCTGCAGGGGGAGGGAGAGCGTCAGTGTGATAGAGCGCAGGCTGCAGAGGGAGGGAGAGCGTCAGTGTGATAGAGCGCAGGCTACAGGGTGAGGAAGTGTGTCAGTGAGATTGAGCGCAGGCTGCAGGGTGAGGGAGAGTGTCAGTGTGATAGAGCGCAGGCTGCAGGGTGAGGGAGAGTGTCATTATGATAGAGCACAGGGTGAGGGAGAGCGTCAGTAAGATAGAGCGCAGGCTACAGGGTGAGGAAGTGTGTCAGTGAGATTGAGTGCAGGCTGCAGGGGGAGGGAGAGCGTCAGTGTGATAGAGCGCAGGCTGCGGTAGAGCGTCAGTAAGATAGAGCGCAGGGTGAGGAAGTGTGTCAGTAAGATAGAGCGCAGGCTGCAGGGGGGAGGGAGAGAGTCAATGTGATAGAGCGCAGGCTGCAGGGGGGAGGGAGAGTGTCAGTAAGATAGAGCGCAGGCCGTGGGGGAGGGAGTGCGTAAATGTGATAGAGCACAGGCCACAGGCGGAGGGAGTGCATCAGTGTGATAGAGCGCAGGCCACGGGGGATGGGAGTGCGTCAGTGTGATAGAGTGCAGGCCGCGGGGGGAGGGAGAGCGTCAATTTGATAGAGCACAGGCTGCAGGTGGGAGGGAGTGCGTAGGTGTGATAGAGCGCAGGCCACAGGCAGAGGGAGTGCATCAGTGTGATAGAGCGCAGGCCACGGGGGATGGGAGAGCGTCAGTGTGATAGAGTGCAGGCCGCGGGGGGAGGGAGAGCATCAGTGTGATAGAGCACAGGCCGCGGGGGAGGGAGTGCGTAGTTGTGATAGAGAGCAGGCCACAGGCAGAGGGAGTGCATCAGTGTGATAGCGTGCAGGCCGCATGTTGGAGGGACTGTGTAAGTGTGATAGCGTGCAGGCCGCATGTTGAAGGGACTGTGTAAGTGTGATAGAGCGCAGGCCGCAGGGGGAGGGAGTGTGTGAGTGTGATAGAGCGCAGGCTGCGGAAGAGCGTCAGTAAGATAGAGCGCAGGGTGAGGAAGTGTGTCAGTAAGATAGAGCGCAGGCTACAGGGGGGAGGGAGAGAGTCAATGTGATAGAGCGCAGACTGCAGGGGGGAGGGAGAGTGTCAGTAAGATAGAGCACAGGCCGCGGGGGAGGGAGTGCGTAAATGTGATAGAGCACAGGCCACAGGCGGAGGGAGTGCATCAGTGTGATAGAGCGCAGGCCACGGGGGATGGGAGTGCGTCAGTGTGATAGCGTGCAGGACGCGGGGGGAGGGAGAGTGTCAGTTTGATAGAGCACAGGCTGCAGGTGGGAGGGAGTGCGTAGGTGTGATAGAGCGCAGGCCACAGGCAGAGGGAGTGCATCAGTGTGATAGAGCGCAGGCCACGGGGAATGGGAGAGCGTCAGTGTGATAGAGTGCAGGCCGCGGGGGGAGGGAGAGCATCAGTGTGATAGAGCACAGGCCGCGGGGGAGGGAGTGTGTAGGTGGCCTGTGCAGGTTGCACTCTACAGACTTGTTAATACAGTAGTTGTGAAAACATCATGTATTCCTATGTTTCGGGCTTGCGCCAGTTGTCAGGCATAATATTGCCTGATCAATACATAAGGGATGGGGGGGATCATTAAATATATAAGGGGTGGATGTGAGTTGCTGAGAGGGGGGAAAAAAGAGACACAAAGTCTTGTGTGTGTGTGTGTGTGTGTGTGTGTGTGTGTGTGTGTGTGTGTGTGTGTGACAGGTTGCACTCTGCAGACTTATTAATACAGTAGTTGTGAAAGCATCCTGTATTCCTATGTTTCGCGCCCGTTGTCAGGCATAATATTGTGCCCGACAATGGATGCAATCCCGAAATGTTGGAGTAAAGGACGTTTTTTAAACTGTTAACAAGTCTGCTGAGTGCAACCTGTCATCTCAATACATACATATATAAATACAAATATATATATATATATATATGTGTGTGTGTGTATATATATATATATATATATATATTGTGACAAGAACACTGGGATAGTGTTTGAGGGCAAGTATGTTTGTCCCAGGTTCTTGTCTTACATGTGTTAGAAAAATGAAAACTTCTAGGAATATGTTTTGTTTTGTTAGAACCTTTTTAGTTTGTTGGAAAAGCTGGGTAAGGGCCCTGAAAGAGAGATGGGGCAAGTTCCAGACATTGGGCCCAGTTCGGGTCTTTGGCCTCACAGAAGGCTAATCAGGCTTTCAGCTGTGTAAGAGTGTTATAGGGCTGCTGGCCTGATTAGGGTGTGCAGACTGCCTGGGAAGACTGCAGGATCTCTGTGAGAGAAACACGCTTCCTGATACAAGTGAGCTATACAGTGTACTGGAGAACGCTGTGTTTTTTGTTTTAGTGATAGTTAGGAACATCTTGTGTTTAGTTAGTGCCGGACAGGCAAGGTATTTTCTTTTGCTGTTTGTTTTATTTTCTGTATAATAAAACTGGCTGGGGCCAGTTGTACCGGAAACTGGACTTGTGTGGTTCCTCAGCTGCTGCAGGCTGCCAATTATCCCAGGAAACGGCACCTTGTACCCTTACAGTGTTACAACTTTTATATATATATATATATATATATATATATATATCTATACACACATACATGTACACACGCATATAAAGACTTGGACAGACTTGGAGTGCAACCTATCATCTTTATGCATATATTGGGTTTACCAACCCTAGGAGGGCACCGTGAGTGTGAGACGCATGGAGCTGGTTTTATATTTATCCTGCAAATGTGTAGGTGGGCACAGCCAAAGGTGCGGTGCTGATGTGAGAGAGAGGCCCACCTATCTTAAGTGTCCCAGGCCCCCTGAAGACTTAATCCGGCCCTCGCTTAGGCTACGGGGCAGGAGGGTTAGGTTTAGGCAGCGGGGATGGGGGGTGGTTAGGGTGGGGCACAAAGGAAGGAGGTCAGCATTAGGCTTCAGGTAGGGAGGGTTAGGTGGGTGGGGAGAGGGTAGTACACCCTTAACTCACCCCTGTTGGTCTTTTAAACGCCGGGATCCTGGCATCGGTATTTTGCATGCCGGGATACCAGACGCCGAGATCTCATATTGATTCCTTCATGGCACCTGCTTTATTCAAGGACTGGCAATAGAGAGAGGGTTTGGGTTAGGCTGTGGGGGTGGGGGAGAGATAGGCTTGGGCACTAGGTGCGGAGGGTTAGGGTTAGGCACTAAGGAGGGAGAGTTAGGGATAGGCTGTGAGGGTGGGTTAGTCTGCAGGTAGGGAGAGTTAGGGTTAGGGGTGTAGAGGGTGACGGTTAGCATATTTACCTAATAGGTTTTAGGATTCAGACCATCAGGATGCAACAGCTGTCTGTCTTCTGACGGCTGGCATTCCAAGCGCCAGGATCTTGACACCATCCCCTATATTGTGCTAGAGGGAAGATATATGAGTCCATAAGAGACTACCAGCAACTTGTGCATGAGCAGTTTGACTTCCACTACTCCGGGAACATGCACCAGGTGAGGTTTCCTTCTTTTTAGCCAGCAAGCTATTTTACTGAATAAATGCTACTCAAATCACTAACTATGTATGATAGCATACAACGGGCCAGATTCATTAAGGATTGCAAATGCAAAGCAGCTTGCAGCAGCTTTGTGTTTGCGTCCTTAGCAATGCAAATACAGGAAGAGGTGCATACCACCTACTCCCTGCATTTGCAATGTGATTGCATACCAGATGAACATCGCGAACATCAGTTGCGATGTTCATCTGCAACTGCAGGCTGCTCGCTGCTGTCGTAGTGCAGCTTGCAGGACCAAGGTAACTGCATCTCGCGACGGGTACAGGTCCTGGGCATGTGCTGTTTCCCCACCATCGGGAAACTGCACATAGGATCGCTTAAGCGATCCATAATCAATCAGGCCCGAAGACAGAAAAGTGCTTGGAGCAACTGTTAAATGGAATACACATCCTGACACATGTGGCCTGCTTTCAAATTGATTGTAAAAAAGCCCCACTTTCTCACGTTCCAGGCACCATTTCTGTGTTTTGAAATGCACACATCATAATAAATCAAAATATCAACTCCAAAAGTTAGAATTAGTAGTTAATGTTATCTGATATCCTTTTAACTCAAAATAAAATGTAGGGAATTCGATAGTGGGCAAAGACATCTGCCCAGCCGAATCAGTGCAGCAACAGCAGCACTTTACGGCAGCCAGAACTCTCACAAAACTGCTCGCACCCACTTAGGGTTGTAAGTAGTTTTGTGCGAATTTGGGATTCGGCTGGGCAGGCGATTGGTGTGAGATGCAGTGCTGTTGCCAGCATTTAAACACCAAAGTAACAGCAATTCGCACCCATTGCCTGCACTTATATTCCCCCCGACGTTTCAAAAAGGAGTGTGCTTAATTTGCATCTGCATGCACGAATATGTATCTTCTCTTCCAGTGAAAGGGACGGCAAGTGCGAATTATATACATTTATTTACTAAGCAAGCATCGGGTTCTAAAACTCAGCGCTTTTGATTGTGTTTGTACCCAAAATTTAAAAGAGCAATGCTTTTACTAGTCGGGTTTTGCCAGTAATATCATTGACCTTTTACATTTTGGGCATAAACACGATTGGAAGAACAGAGGGGGTCATTCCGAGTTGTTCGCTCGCAAGCTGCTTTTAGCAGCTTTGCACACGCTAAGCCGCCGCCTACTGGGAGTGAATCTTAGCTTATCAAAATTGCGAACGAAAGATTAGCAGAATTGCGAATAGACACTTCTTAGCAGTTTCTGAGTAGCTCCAGACTTACTCGGCATCTGCGATCAGTTCAGTCAGTTTCGTTCCTGATTTGACGTCACAAACACACCCAGCGTTCGCCCAGACACTCCTCCGTTTCTCCAGCCACTCCCGCGTTTTACCCAGAAACGGTAGCGTTTTTTCGCACACACCCATAAAACTACCAGTTTCCGCCCAGAAACACCCACTTCCTGTCAATCACACTCCGATCACCAGAACGAAGAAAAAAACCTTGCAATGCCGTGAGTAAAATACCTAACTGCATAGCAAATTTACTTGGCGCAGTCGCACTGCGGACATTGCGCATGCGCATTAGCGACTAATCGCTCCGTTGCGACAAAAAAATAACGAGCGAACAACTCGGAATGACCCCCTGAGTTTTAAACCCCATCACTTAGTAACTAAACCCCTATGAGGCAGAATGACAAAAATGACAGAAAACTGCTCTGGGAATCCCCAAAAAACTGTCCACGTGAAAATACGGCTCTGTAGAACTGTCATCTACGCATGCTTGCACTGGGAAGGCAGAGCAATGAGAGAAATGGTTGACTAAAGTAGGCCAAGTACAATAAGGGCAGGATCTCCCATTTGCTGACAGATGCGGATTTGCACTGAAACTCATAAACAACTGTGAAAACTGTATAATTTGTGAGTGGTTGAGAGAAAGGACAAATACAAAGTGATGATGATGGTCAATAGGACTACTTATAATTGGATGGTGAGATGCACTGCTGACACTGCAAGGTGCTATCTTTATTGCGCATTCCCAGTATTCCAGATTTAGTCATATCTACCTGGGTGCCATCCATCTGCAGTGTATCGCCAGGGCCTGATTAAACGCCAGATGATTATCACTTGATCAATTGTTGCTTTGAACTTTATTCATCATGCTCAATCTAGTAGCATGCTAGGCTTACTGTTGATTATTTGTATTTAGTTTTGATTTTCACATCTCTATAATGATGATTTTATAATAACAAAAACTGTATTACACTATCCAGTCTCTCAGTTTTCTTTTGGGGTCATTTCCTATGAAGTACTGTATTTGTTTTAGGACTTACCAAGTAGAAGATTCTGGTGCTGTGGGGATAGACATTGTGGAAGAGACATTGCTCTGTTTGACATCAGCACTGGTTGTACTTGGGAACATCATATGGATAATGGATAAAGGGCCTACTATATGAATAATGGGCCTGAATCAGAGTTGTAAGGTATTGCACAGCTGCAGGGAAGCAGCTGTGCAGTACCGTCTAACTAATATGCTAATGCAGCAGGAATCATCTGGTGTAAATAGACACCTCCTACCTGCTTCAAAGATCCACTGCTGCGCACCACACCATCACCACGCACCATCAGATCACTCTGTGTGTCATAGGTCATCTGAGTAACCTTTGTCATGCTCGGCTGGAATTGGGGATCCAGTGACTGAGATTTGCCCAAGGAAGTGATTGCCTGTGGATAAAGAAGGCGTGGGAGCTGGATATAGTTCCTTCTCATAATACAAGCGATCAATGGAGAACGTAGACGGAGCTAGGAGTCAGTGAGTTGTAGTTACAAAAGGAGACTGAGGATGAAGAACTGCAGACTTGTGACTGTGGCTTGAAAGACAATAATGAACTGTGGGCTTGTGACTGTGGTTTGAAAGATGAGGCTGAAGATAAAGAATTGTGGACTTGTGGCTGTGGTTTGAAAGACGAGGCTGTAGATAATGAATAAAGACGAGGCTGAAGATAATGAACCGCGGACTTGTGACTGTGGCTTGAAAGACAGAGCAAAGAGCACGGGAACTGTCTGTGACCTGTGATCCTTACCGGATTGGGGATTACAAGTGCGCTCTCACAAACGGTGGTAGGTTAGAGACGACAGGGCTGCTGGATCTTATGAATGATGGCAGAGCAGGACCGGGGAGTAACCAAGACACAGAAGTAATCCTGGGAACACAGAGCTGTAGCACCTACACCTAAGTAAAAACCTGAACTGTCACCCCTGCCATGAACCAGCCCCCTTTTATGAAGCGTGCTCTCCCTGGATTGGCTGAACACAACAAGGAGCTTGCTTCATACTTCAGAATTGGTCTCCAACATGGCGGCTCCCAGTAAGGCAGACACTTCCACCAGTGTTTAGACAGCTTCCCGTACCCGACCGCCCAACACCTGCATCCAGTGTGATCCGCCGCAGCAGCATCCCGCCACCGCAAGCGGACCCACCACAGCCGCCTACCCGTCGCAGTCGAACTCGCCGCAGCAGCCCCCGCGGCCCCGGCGACAAGGTAAGGTCCTGGGCACTGACAACCTTCAGGCTGCTCAGCTCCGCAGTGGAGGCCAGTAAATCTGTATTAGCAGGCACAGTCACTGACTTCAGCACCCCCACAAAACTGAGGCGGCATACTTCCGTTTTGTGGAACGGACCTTGCTGCCGCCCTGAAATGCTCTCAGCCTGTCAATCAGGCTGGAGCTTAGGGGGCAAAAGTGTATATACCAAGTATATATATTCAGGCGCTATAGTGGGTGTTTTTCCAGCTACTGTATATTGGGAGATGGTCAATCTCCCTAGATTGGTAATAAATATAAGAGAAATTATAGCGCTATAGATTTAAACATAAAAAAAACACAATTTAATTAATAAAACTTAAAAGAACATGAAATTAATATACGATTCAAATAAAAATAGCAAGCTTAAAGGTAAAAATTCAATTGATTCTTAAGTGTCAGCTGTAAACGACCGTGTCCCTTTAAGTGGATGGATAGTTCATAATAGTAGGCAAGTTTATATGTAAAACATCCAGTGGTTATGGTGTTACCGGTCCACTGTTCAGCCTTGTAAATTGCCAGGTATTTAAATGTCCAGAATTCCACCAAGTTGTTGTCAGGTGAAACTGAGGGAACGTCTTTGTAGTGGCAGCGGGTACACTTGCTCCTGATGCGTTTCACTGCTCCAGGCAACTTTGTCAAAAGGGTGTTTAGGGGGCACTGCATGCAAGGACACAGGACCCGTTCTACACATGCACATAATGGATCCTGCATATGCGCACTTTCCCCACCATCTGACTTGTACGCTAATCATCGGGTTAGCGTACAAGTCTGAATCAGGCCCAATATCAGGTTTATCTTAAGGGACATAGGCCATCATTCCGAGTTGTTTGCTCGCTAGCAGATTTTAGCAGCATTGCACATGCTAGGCCGCCGCCCTCTGGGTGTGTATCTTGGCTTAGCAGAATAGCGAATGAAAGATTAGCAGAATTGCGAATAGAAAATTCTTAGTAGTTTCCGAGTAGCTCGAGACTTACTCCTACACTGCGATCAGCTCAGCCCGTTTCGTTCCTAATTTGACGTCACAAACGCGCCCTGCGTTCGTCCAGCCACTCCCCCGTTTCTCCAGACACTCCCGCGTTTTATCCTGGCACTCCAGCGTTTTTCCGCACACTCCCAGAAAACGGTCAGTTTCCGCCCAGAAACACCCACTTCCTGACAATCACACTCCGATCACTTCAACGATGAAAATTCTTTATTCGGACGTGAGTAAATCTACTAAGTTTTGTGCTAAAATACTTAGCGCATGCACACTGCGTACCATGCACATGTGCATTTTTGCCTCAATCGCTCCGTTGCGAAAATCGGCAACGAGCGAACAACTCGGAATGACCACCATAATATTATTTTCTGAGCTCTTGTATGACTTTATCTGTTTTGATTTGTAAGTTTGTATTGTGACTATTAGATAAAGACATGTAGGTTTTTCAATACAGTGCAACTAGTTTCCTATTTTTTTGTTACTCATGCAGATATTGTTTGTATGTGCATCTTTTAGCAATATTTAGCTTTATCTATAGTTATCATAGGTACAGTAAGGGTGGTGGGGTTGTGGAACAAAGTAACCTACCTCTGTCACACACTAACACTTCAGGTGAGCTGCACCTAGGGGTCATTCCGAGTTGATAGCTCGCTAGCTTTTTTTTTGCAGAGCTGCGATCAGATAGTCGCCGCCTATGGGGGAGTGTATTTTCGTTTTTCAAGTGTGCGAACGCTTGTGCAGCCGAGCAGTACAAAAACAGTTTGTGCAGTTTCTGAGTAGGTCTGAACTTACTCAGCCGCTGCGATCACTTCAGCCTGTCCGGTCCCGGAAACTGACGTCAGACACCCGCCCTGCAAACGCTAGGACATGCCTGAGTTTTTCCAACCACTCCCAGAAAACGGTCAGTTGACACCCATAATCGCCCTCTTCCTGTCAATCTTCTTGCGATCGGCTGTGCGAATGGATTCTTTGTTCAATCCATCTCCCAGCACTGATCCGCTTTGTACCCGTACGACGCACTTGCGCATTGCGGTGCATACGCATGCGCAGTTTTGCCAAGTTTTGACCTGATCGCAGTGCTGCAAAATATAGCTAGCATGCGATCAGGTCGGAATGACCCCCAATGTTCCTTAGAAAAGAAAGCCGATTAATACCTGATACCCATGTCTAATCAGATGATGGGAAACCTAGCAACTATGGACCTGGCTATCAGGTTGGGTATAATGTCATCACTAGCACAAGTGCCTCCAACATCCTTTTTACCTATATGAGTGCCCACACACATCAGCTAATGGCCCTCATTCCGAGTTGTTCGCTCGCTAGCTGCTTTTAGCAACATTGCACACACTAGGCCGCCGCCCACTGGGAGTGTATCTTAGCTTAGCAGAAGTGCGAACGAAAGATTAGCAGAATTGCTACTAAATATTTTCTTGCAGTTTCTGAGTAGCTCCAGACCTACTCCTAGATTGCCATCAGCTCGGTCCGTTTAGTTCCTGGTTTGACGTCACAAACACGCCCTGCGTTCGGCCAACTACTCCCCCGTTTCTCCAGACACTCCTGCGTTTTTACCTGGCACGCCTGCGTTTTTTAGCACACTCCCGGAAAATGCTCAGTTACCACCCAGAAACGCCCCTTTCCTGTCAATCAATCACGATCAGCAGTGCGACTGAAAAGCACCGCACGAACAACAGCAAAATTGCTTAGTACCATGCACATTTAGCAACAAATCGCAGCATAGCGAAATTCGGCAACGAGCGAACAACTCGGAATGACCGCCAATGTCCGTCTCCACACAGGTTAGACTGACACTTGCCCGACCTACGCAGGAAATCACAATGAAACCATTATAATCATCAAGATACGATAGAGGTCATCTTGAGTTGCAGTGTCATCTCAGGATGATACAGTACACCTCCTACAGACACTTTTCTCTAACGTCCTAGTGGATGCTGGGAACTCTGTAAGGACCATGGGGAATAGACGGGCTCCGCAGGAGACAGGGCACTTTAAGAAAGAATTTGGATACTGGTGTGCTCTGGCTCCTCCCTCTATGTCCCTCCTCGAGACCTCAGTTTGAATCTGTGCCCGGACGAGCTGGGTGCAACTTAGTGAGCTCTCCTGAGCTTGCTAAAAAGAAAGTATTTTGTTAGGTTTTTTTATTTTCAGAGAGATCTGCTGGCAACAGACTCTCTGCTACGTGGGACTGAGGGGAGAGAAGCAGCCCTACTCACTGAAGATAGGTCCTGCTTCTTAGGCTACTGGACACCATTAGCTCCAGAGGGATCGTACACAGGATCACACCCTTGGTCGTCCGATCCCGGAACCGCGCCGCCGTCCCCCTCGCAGAGCCGGAAGACAGAAGCCGGTGACAGAAGCAAGAAGACTTCGAAATCGGCGGCAGAAGACTCCAGTCTTCATATGAGGTAGCGCACAGCACTGCAGCTGTGCGCCATTGCTCCAACACTAAACCCACATACTCCGGTCACTGTAGGGTGCAGGGCGCAGGGGGGGTCGCCCTGGGCAGCAATTAGAGACCTCTTGGCAAAAGTGGGCATATATACAGTTGGGCACTGTATATATGCATGGGCCCCCCCATATTTATACACAGAAACGCGGGACAGAAGCCCGCCGCTGAGGGGGCGGGGCTTCTTCCTCAGCACTCACCAGCGCCATGTTTTTTCTCCACAGCACCGCTGAGAGGAAGCTCCCCAGCCTCTCCCCTGCAGTTACACGGTAGAAGAGGGTAAAAAGAGAGGGGGGGGGCACATAATTAGGCGCAAAAATCAATATAAACAGCAGCTACTGGGTTAACATTAAGTTACTGTGTTATTCCTGGGTTAATAGCGCTGGGATGTGTGCTGGCATACTCTCTCTCTGTCTCTCCAAAGGGCCTTATGGGGGAATTGTCTTCAGATGAGCATTCCCTGAGTGTGTGGTGTGTCGGTACATGTGTGTCGACATGTCTGAGGTAAAAGGCTCCCCTAAGGAGGAGATAGAGCAAATGTGTGTGTGAGGGTGTCTCCGTCGACAACGCCGACACCTGTTTGGATATGTGTAATTAAGTGCTAAGGTGAATTTATTGCACAAAAGATTAGAGAACAGACAGGAAATCTACCCATGTCTGTCCCTATGTCGCAGAGACCTTCAGAGTCTCTCAATGCTCACTATCCAAAATAATAAACACTGATATCGACACGGAGGTTGACTCCAGTGTCGACTACGATAATGCAAAGTTACAGCCAAAATGGCAGAAAAGTATTCAATATGATTATTGTAATAAAAGATGATTTGCATATCACTGATGACTAGTGATGTGCACCGGAAATTTTTCGGGTTTTGTGTTTTGGTTTTGGGTTCGGTTCCGCGGCCGTGTTTTGGATTCGGACTCGTTTTGGCAAAACCTCACCGAAAAATTTTTGTCGGATTCGGGTGTTTTTTTCAAAAAACCCTAAAAAACAGCTTAAATCATAGAATTTGGGGGTCATTTTGATCCCATAGTATTATTAACCTCAATAACCATAATTTCCACTCATTTTCAGTCTATTCTGAACACCTCACACCTCACAATATTATTTTTAGTCCTAAAATTTGCACCGAGGTCGCTGGATGGCTAAGCTAAGCGACACAAGTGGCCGACACAAACACCTGGCCCATCTAGGAGTGGCACTGCAGTGTCAGACAGGATGGCCCTTCAAAAAAATACTCCCCAAACAGCACATGATGCAAAGAAAAAAAGAGGCGCACCAAGGTCGCTGTGTGACTAAGCTAAGCGACACAAGTGGGCGACACAAACACCTGGCCCATCTAGGAGTGGCACTGCAGTGTCAGACAGGATGGCTCTTCAAAAAAATACTCCCCAAACAGCACATGATGCAAAGAAAAAAAGAGGCGCACCAAGGTCGCTGTGTGACTAAGCTAAGCGACACAAGTGGCCGACACAAACACCTGGCCCATCTAGGAGTGGCACTGCAGTGTCAGACAGGATGGCCCTTCAAAAAAATACTCCCCAAACAGCACATGATGCAAAGAAAAAAAGAGGCGCAATGAGGTAGCTGTGTGACTAAGCTAAGCGACCCAAGTGGCCGACACAAACACCTGGCCCATCTAGGAGTGGCACTGCAGTGTCAGACAGGATGGCCCTTCAAAAAAATACTCCCCAAACAGCACATGATGCAAAGAAAAAAAGAGGTGCACCAAGGTCGCTGTGTGACTAAGCTAAGCGACCCAAGTGGCCGACACAAACACCTGGCCCATCTAGGAGTGGCACTGCAGTGTCAGGCAGGATGGCGCTTCAAAAAATTGTCCCCAAACAGCACATGACGCAAAGAAAAAAAGAGGCGCACCAAGGTCGCTGTGTGACTAAGCTAAGCGACACAAGTGGGCGACACAAACACCTGGCCCATCTAGGAGTGGCACTGCAGTGTCAGACAGGATGGCTCTTCAAAAAAATACTCCCCAAACAGCACATGATGCAAAGAAAAAAAGAGGCGCACCAAGGTCGCTGTGTGACTAAGCTAAGCGACACAAGTGGCCGACACAAACACCTGGCCCATCTAGGAGTGGCACTGCAGTGTCAGACAGGATGGCCCTTCAAAAAAATACTCCCCAAACAGCACATGATGCAAAGAAAAAAAGAGGCGCAATGAGGTAGCTGTGTGACTAAGCTAAGCGACCCAAGTGGCCGACACAAACACCTGGCCCATCTAGGAGTGGCACTGCAGTGTCAGACAGGATGGCCCTTCAAAAAAATACTCCCCAAACAGCACATGATGCAAAGAAAAAAAGAGGTGCACCAAGGTCGCTGTGTGACTAAGCTAAGCGACCCAAGTGGCCGACACAAACACCTGGCCCATCTAGGAGTGGCACTGCAGTGTCAGGCAGGATGGCGCTTCAAAAAATTGTCCCCAAACAGCACATGACGCAAAGAAAAAAAGAGGCGCACCAAGGTCGCTGTGTGACTAAGCTAAGCGACACAAGTGGCTGACACAAACACCAGGCCCATCTAGGAGTGGCACTGCAGTGTCAGACAGGATGGCACTTCAAAAAAATACTCCCCAAACAGCACATGATGCAACGAAAAAAAGAGGCGCAATGAGGTATCTGTGTGACTAAGCTAAGCGACCCAAGTGGCCGACACAAACACCTGGCCCATCTAGGAGTGGCACTGCAGTGTCAGGCAGGTTGGCCCTTCAAAAAAATTGTCCCCAAACAGCACATGATGCAAAGAAAAAAAGAGGCGCACCAAGGTCGCTGTGTGACTAAGCTAAGCGACACAAGTGGCCGACACAAACACCTGGCCCATCTAGGAGTGGCACTGCAGTGTCAGGCAGGATGGCCCTTCAAAAAAATTGTCCCCAAACAGCACATGATGCAAAGAAAAATGAAAGAAAAAAGAGGTGCAAGATGGAATTGTCCTTGGGCCCTCCCACCCACCCTTATGTTGTATAAACAGGACATGCACACTTTAACGAACCCATCATTTCAGTGACAGGGTCTGCCACACGACTGTGACTGAAATGACTGGTTGGTTTGGGCCCCCACCAAAAAAGAAGCAATCAATCTCTCCTTGCACAAACTGGCTCTACAGAGGCAAGATGTCCACCTCATCATCATCCTCCGATTCCTCACCCCTTTCACTGTGTACATCCCCTCCTCACAGATTATTAATTCGTCCCCACTGGAATCCACCATCTCAGGTCCCCGTGTACTTTCTGGAGGCAATTGCTGCTGGTGAATGTCTCCACGGAGGAATTGATTATAATTCATTTTAATGAACATCATCTTCTCCACATTTTCTGGAAGTAACCTCGTACGCCGATTGCTAACAAGGTGAGCGGATGCACTAAACACTCTTTCGGAGTACACACTGGAGGGAGGGCAACTTAGGTAGAATAAAGCCAGTTTCTGCAAGGGCCTCCAAATTGCCTCTTTTTCCTGCCAGTATACGTACGGACTGCCTGACGTGCCTACATGGATGCGGTCACTCATATAATCCTCCACCATTCTTTCAATGGAGAGAGAATCATATGCAGTGACAGTAGACGACATGTCAGTAATCGTTGCCAGGTCCTTCAGTCCGGACAAGATGTCAGCACTCGCTCCAGACTGCCCTGCATCACCGCCAGCGGGTGGGCTCGGAATTCTTAGCCTTTTCCTCGCACCCCCAGTTGCGGGAGAATGTGAAGGAGGAGATGGTGACGGGTCACGTTCCGCTTGACTTGACAATTTTCTCACCAGCAGGTCTTTGAACCTCTGCAGACTTGTGTCTGCCGGAAAGAGAGATACAACGTAGGTTTTAAATCTAGGATCGAGCACGGTGGCCAAAATGTAGTGCTCTGATTTCAACAGATTGACCACCCGTGAATCCTGGTTAAGCGAATTAAGGGCTCCATCCACAAGTCCCACATGCCTAGCTCCTCCTTCAATGTCTCCAGCTTCTTCTGCAAAAGCCTGATGAGGGGAATGACCTGACTCAGGCTGGCAGTGTCTGAACTTACTTCACGTGTGGCAAGTTCAAAGGGTTGCAGAACCTTGCACAACGTTGAAATCATTCTCCACTGCGCTTGAGTCAGGTGCATTCCACCTCCTTTGCCTATATCGTGGCCAGATGTATAGGCTTGAATGGCCTTTTGCTGCTCCTCCATCCTCTGAAGCATATAGAGGGTTGAATTCCACCTTGTTACCACCTCTTGCTTCAGATGATGGCAGGGCAGGTTCAGGAATGTTTGGTGGTGCTCCAGTCTTCTGTACGCGGTGCATGAATGCCGAAAGTGGCCCACAATTCTTCGGGCCACCGACAGCATCTCTTGCACGCCCCTGTCGTTTTTTAAATAATTCTGCACCACCAAATTCAAGGTATGTGCAAAATATGGGACGTGATGGAATTTGCACGCACAATATTGCTGGCGTTGTCCGATGTCACAAATCCCCAGGAGAGTCCAATTGGGGTAAGCCATTCTGCGATGATCTTCCTCAGTTGCTGTAAGAGGTTGTCAGCTGTGTGCCTATTCTGGAAAGCGGTGATACAAAGCGTAGCCTGCCTAGGAACGAGTTGGCGTTTGCGAGATGCTGCTACTGGTGCCGCCGCTGCTGTTCTTGCTGCGGGAGGCAATACATCTACCCAGTGGGCTGTCACAATCATATAGTCCTGAGTCTGCCCTGCTCCACTTGTCCACATGTCCGTGGTTAAGTGGACATTTGGTACAACTGCATTTTTTAGGACACTGGTGACTCTTTTTCTGAGGTCTGTGTACATTTTCGGTATCGCCTGCCTAGAGAAATGGAACCTAGATGGTATTTGGTACCGGGGACACAGTACCTCAATCAAGTCTATAGTTGGCTCTGAATTAACGATGGATACCGGAACCACGTTTCTCACCGCCCAGGCTGCCAAGGCCTCAGTTATCCGCTTTGCAGCAGGATGACTGCTGTGATATTTCATCTTCCTCGCAAAGGGCTGTTGGACAGTCAATTGCTTACTGGAAGTAGTACAAGTGGTCTTCCGACTTCCCCTCTGGGATGACGATCGACTCCCAGCAGCAACAACAGCAGCGCCAGCAGCAGTAGGCGTTACACTCAAGG
The DNA here is from genome assembly GCF_028390025.1 of Pseudophryne corroboree. Lineage (NCBI taxonomy): Eukaryota > Metazoa > Chordata > Amphibia > Anura > Myobatrachidae > Pseudophryne > Pseudophryne corroboree. The sequence continues at coordinate 546,594,474 of NC_086447.1, read as the reverse complement.
ATGCATCGGAGGAATCCCAGGCAGGAGAGGACTCGTCAGACTTGACAGTGACATGGCCTGCAGGACTATTGGCTTTCCTGGGTAAGGAGGAAATTGACACTGAGGGAGTTGGTGGTGTGGTTTGCAGGAGCTTGGTTACAAGAGGAAAGGATTTAGTGGTCAGTGGACTGCTTCCGCTGTCACCCAAAGTTTTTGAACTTGTCACTGACTTATGATGAATACGCTGCAGGTGACGTATAAGGGAGGATGTTCCGAGGTGGTTAACGTCCTTACCCCTACTTATTACAGCTTGACAAAGGCAACACACGGCTTGACACCTGTTGTCCGCATTTGTGTTGAAATAATTCCACACCGAAGAGCTGATTTTTTTTGTATTTTGACCAGGCATGTCAATGGCCATATTCCTCCCACGGACAACAGGTGTCTCCCCCTGTGCCTGACTTAAACAAACCACCTCACCATCAGAATCCTCCTTGTCAATTTCCTCCCCAGCGCCAGCAACACCCACATCCTCATCCTGGTGTACTTCAACACTGACATCTTCAATTTGACTATCAGGAACTGGACTGCTGGTGCTCCTTCCAGCACTTGCAGGGGGCGTGCAAATGGTGGAAGGCGCAAGCTCTTCCCGTCCAGTGTTGGGAAGGTCAGGCATCGCAACCGACACAATTGGACTCTCCTTGGGGATTTGTGATTTCGAAGAACGCACAGTTCTTTGCTGTGCTTTTGCCAGCTTAAGTCTTTTCTTTTTTCTAGCGAGAGGATGAGTGCTTCCATCCTCATTTGAAGCTGAACCACTAGCCATGAACATAGGCCAGGGCCTCAGCCGTTCCTTGCCACTCCGTGTCGTAAATGGCATATTGGCAAGTTTACGCTTCTCCTCAGACGCTTTTAATTTTGATTTTTGGGTCATTTTACTGAACGTTTGTGTTTTGGATTTTACATGCTCTCTACTATGACATTGGGCATCGGCCTTGGCAGACGACGTTGATGGCATTTCATCGTCTCGGCCATGACTAGTGGCAGCAGCTTCAGCACGAGGTGGAAGTGGATCTTGATCTTTCCCTATTTTTTTAACCTCCACATTTTTGTTCTCTATATTTTAATGTGTGGAATTATATGCCCGTATCAATAGCAATGGCCTACTACTATATATACTGCGCACAACTAAATTGCACCACAGGTATACAATGTAGATGGATAGTATACTTAATGGATGACGAGTGACGACACAGAGGTAGGTACAGCAGTGGCCTACCGTACTGCTATATATAGTCTACTGGTGGACACTGTCAGCAAACTGCTAAACTAGTCTAAAAAAATGCACCACAGGTATACAATGTAGATGGATAGTATACTTAATGGATGACGAGTGACGACACAGAGGTAGGTACAGCAGTGGCCTACCGTACTGCTATATATAGTATACTGGTGGACACTGTCAGCAAACTGCTAAACTAGTCTAAAAAAATGCACCACAGGTATACAATGTAGATGGATAGTATACTTAATGGATGACGAGTGACGACACAGAGGTAGGTACAGCAGTGGCCTACCGTACTGCTATATATAATATACTGGTGGACACTGTCAGCAAACTGCTAAACTAGTCTAAAAAAATGCACCACAGGTATACAATGTAGATGGATAGTATACTTAATGGATGACGAGTGACGACACAGAGGTAGGTACAGCAGTGGCCTACTGTACTGCTATATATAGTATACTGGTGGACACTGTCAGCAAACTGCTAAACTAGTCTAAAAAAATGCACCACAGGTATACAATGTAGATGGATAGTATACTTAATGGATGACGAGTGACGACACAGAGGTAGGTACAGCAGTGGCCTACCGTACTGCTATATATAGTATACTGGTGGACACTGTCAGCAAACTGCTAAACTAGTCTAAAAAAATGCACCACAGGTATACAATGTAGATGGATAGTATACTTAATGGATGACGAGTGACGACACAGAGGTAGGTACAGCAGTGGCCTACCGAACTGCTATATATAGTATACTGGTGGACACTGTCAGCAAACTGCTAAACTAGTCTAAAAAAATGCACTACAGGTATTCAATGTAGATGGACAGTATACTTAATGGATGACGAGTGACAACACAGAGGTAGGTACAGCAGTGGCCTACCGTACTGCTATATATAGTATACTGGTGGACACTGTCAGCAAACTGCTAAACTAGTCTAAAATGCACCACAGGTATACAATGTAGATGGATAGTATACTTAATGGATGACGAGTGACGACACAGAGGTAGGTACAGCAGTGGCCTACCGTACTGCTATATATAGTATACTGGTGGACACTGTCAGCAAACTGCTAAACTAGTCTAAAAAAATGCACCACAGGTATACAATGTAGATGGATAGTATACTTAATGGATGACGAGTGACGACACAGAGGTAGGTACAGCAGTGGCCTACCGTACTACTATATATAGTATACTGGTGGACACTGTCAGCAAACTGCTAAACTAGTCTAAAAAAATGCACCACAGGTATACAATGTAGATGGATAGTATACTTAATGGATGACGAGTGACGACACAGAGGTAGGTACAGCAGTGGCCTACCGTACTACTATATATAGTATACTGGTGGACACTCTCAGCAAACTGCTAAACTAGTCTAAAAAAATGCACCACAGGTATAGAATGTAGATGGATAGTATACTTAATGGATGACGAGTGACGACACAGAGGTAGGTACAGCAGTGGCCTACTGTACTGCTATATATAGTATACTGGTGGACACTGTCAGCAAACTGCTAAACTAGTCTAAAAAAATGCACCACAGGTATACAATGTAGATGGATAGTATACTTAATGGATGACGAGTGACGACACAGAGGTAGGTACAGCAGTGGCCTACTGTACTGCTATATATAGTATACTGGTGGACACTGTCAGCAAACTGCTAAACTAGTCTAAAAAAATGCACCACAGGTATACAATGTAGATGGATAGTATACTTAATGGATGACGAGTGACGACACAGAGGTAGGTACAGCAGTGGCCTACCGTACTGCTATATATAGTATACTGGTGGACACTGTCAGCAAACTGCTAAACTAGTCTAAAAAAATGCACCACAGGTATACAATGTAGATGGATAGTATACTTAATGGATGACGAGTGACGACACAGAGGTAGGTACAGCAGTGGCCTACCGAACTGCTATATATAGTATACTGGTGGACACTGTCAGCAAACTGCTAAACTAGTCTAAAAAAATGCACTACAGGTATTCAATGTAGATGGATAGTATACTTAATGGATGACGAGTGACAACACAGAGGTAGGTACAGCAGTGGCCTACCGTACTGCTATATATAGTATACTGGTGGACACTGTCAGCAAACTGCTAAACTAGTCTAAAATGCACCACAGGTATACAATGTAGATGGATAGTATACTTAATGGATGACGAGTGACGACACAGAGGTAGGTACAGCAGTGGCCTACCGTACTGCTATATATAGTATACTGGTGGACACTGTCAGCAAACTGCTAAACTAGTCTAAAAAAATGCACCACAGGTATACAATGTAGATGGATAGTATACTTAATGGATGACGAGTGACGACACAGAGGTAGGTACAGCAGTGCACTCTGCACTGTACTACTCCTATATAATATTAATTATACTGGTGGTCCCCAGTCCCCACAATAAAGCAGCACACTGTCAGCAAAACTCTGCACTGTACTCCTGCTATAGCTGCTCCCCAGTCCCCACAATTAAGCAGTGTGAGCACTCAGCACAGATATATCATGAAGCACACTGAGCACAGATATGGTATGGAGCATTTTTTTCAGGCAGAGAACGGATAAAAAAAACTGGTGGTCACTTATCAGCAAAACTCTGCACTGTACTCCTAACAGCTGCTCCCCAATCCTCCCCACAATTAAGCAATAAAAAACAAACAAGAATCAACTGTCTTCTACAATAAACGGAGAGGACGCCAGCCACGTCCTCTCCCTATCATCTCCAATGCACGAGTGAAAATGGCGGCGACGCGCGGCTGCTTATATAGAATCCGAATCTCGCGAGAATCCGACAGCGGGATGATGACGTTCAGGCGCGCTCGGGTTAACCGAGCCATACGGGAGAATCCGAGTATGGCTCGGACCCGTGTAAAAAGGGTAAAGTTCAGGGGAGTTCGGTTTCTCGGAAACCGAACCCGCTCATCACTACTGATGACTCATCTGTCCCTGACACAAGGGTACACATGTTTAAGGGGAAGAAAGCTGAGGTAAATTTCTCTCCTCTCATGATGAAAAAGAGCGGGAATCTCCAGACAAGAGACTGCAGTTTCCCACAAAGATTTCTCAGACAGTATCCTTACCCACTAGGGCCAGGATAGGATGGGAATCTTCCCCTAGGGTGTCACGTTTGCCCAAAAGGTAGCCCTGACGTAACAGCTATTCTCAGGGATCCTGCAGAGAGCGTGCACATTCTGGTACACTACTCAGACCGGCGATTGTGTCGTCATGGGTTTATAGCGCTGTGGCAGCGTGGACAGGTACCTTATCAGCAGAGATTGAGACCATAGTATGTAGATATATATATATGTATATATAGAGATATATATATATATATATATATATATATATATATATATTAAAGATGCTGTCTCTCAGCTGAGAGTGTGGATCTATTACATAGGTATGAATCAAGTACTTTTCCAAGGATTTTTTTTGTATATATGGATTTTTAATATATATGTTTTTTTGAGTCATTTTACGATCGTGAGTCTTGCTGCTACTATCCTTTTTCAGACTCCGTTTTTTTAAAGAATTGTTTCTGTCAGCTGCATGTCTCCCCGAGTGTGTGGGGTATTTTTTAATAATAAAAATTGTGTTTTTTGCATATGGATTCATTGTGATTGGAACACATTTTTTTGAGAAACCTGCCACTACGGTGGAGTGATTACACACGGAGACAGGAACTTTCTCTTTTACCCTGGTCAGTCTCCCAAAGAAACCCAGATGAGCTTACACACAACCATCTTTTCTGTGAGTAGGGTACGCCTGATATTTTCTCACTAAATATAAAGAAACCTTGATGTGCTTCCATCAGTATTCTTTTGTGTGAGTGAGGTACGCTTCCTTCTCTCTGGGCAAAGTGCACTTACGAGTTGATCATAGTGGTGGAATAAAAAGATACCTTGATGGGCGTTTCCCCTCTATAGAAAGAGTGAGTTAAGGTATATCCCCGCGTGGAGAGTGATCACTATTCCTTTATGGATGAATGCATATATTAAGGAAAGAGAATATTGTACAGTTTAGAGAAGTGTTGTGCAGGTTAGAGATGAGCGCCTGAAATTTTTCGGGTTTTGTGTTTTGGTTTTGGGTTCGGTTCCGCGGCCGTGTTTTGGGTTCGACCGCGTTTTGGCAAAACCTCACCGAATTTTTTTTGTCGGATTCGGGTGTGTTTTGGATTCGGGTGTTTTTTTCAAAAAACACTAAAAAACAGCTTAAATCATAGAATTTGGGGGTCATTTTGATCCCAAAGTATTATTAACCTCAAAAACCATAATTTACACTCATTTTCAGTCTATTCTGAATACCTCACACCTCACAATATTATTTTTAGTCCTAAAATTTGCACCGAGGTCGCTGTGTGAGTAAGATAAGCGACCCTAGTGGCCGACACAAACACCGGGCCCATCTAGGAGTGGCACTGCAGTGTCACGCAGGATGTCCCTTCCAAAAAACCCTCACCAAACAGCACATGACGCAAAGAAAAAAAGAGGCGCAATGAGGTAGCTGTGTGAGTAAGATTAGCGACCCTAGTGGCCGACACAAACACCGGGCCCATCTAGGAGTGGCACTGCAGTGTCACGCAGGATGGCCCTTCCAAAAAACCCTCCCCAAACAGCACATGACGCAAAGAAAAAAAGAGGCGCAATGAGGTAGCTGTGTGAGTAAGATTAGCGACCCTAGTGGCCGACACAAACACCGGGCCCATCTAGGAGTGGCACTGCAGTGTCACGCAGGATGGCCCTTCCAAAAAACCCTCCCCAAACAGCACATGACGCAAAGAAAAAAAGAGGCGCAATGAGGTAGCTGTGTGAGTAAGATTAGCGACCCTAGTGGCCGACACAAACACCGGGCCCATCTAGGAGTGGCACTGCAGTGTCACGCAGGATGTCCCTTCCAAAAAACCCTCCCCAAACAGCACATGACGCAAAGAAAAAAAGAGGCGCAATGAGGTAGCTGTGTGAGTAAGATTAGCGACCCTAGTGGCCGACACAAACACCGGGCCCATCTAGGAGTGGCACTGCAGTGTCACGCAGGATGTCCCTTCCAAAAAACCCTCCCCAAACAGCACATGACGCAAAGAAAAAAAGAGGCGCAATGAGGTAGCTGACTGTGTGAGTAAGATTAGCGACCCTAGTGGCCGACACAAACACCGGGCCCATCTAGGAGTGGCACTGCAGTGTCACGCAGGATGTCCCTTCCAAAAAACCCTCCCCAAACAGCACATGACGCAAAGAAAAAAAGAGGCGCAATGAGGTAGCTGACTGTGTGAGTAAGATTAGCGACCCTAGTGGCCGACACAAACACCGGGCCCATCTAGGAGTGGCACTGCAGTGTCACGCAGGATGTCCCTTCCAAAAAACCCTCCCCAATCAGCACATGATGCAAAGAAAAAGAAAAGAAAAAAGAGGTGCAAGATGGAATTGTCCTTGGGCCCTCCCACCCACCCTTATGTTGTGTAAACAAAACAGGACATGCACACTTTAACCAACCCATCATTTCAGTGACAGGGTCTGCCACACGACTGTGACTGATATGACGGGTTGGTTTGGACCCCCCCAAAAAAAGAAGCAATTAATCTCTCCTTGCACAAACTGGCTCTACAGAGGCAAGATGTCCACCTCATCTTCACCCTCCGATATATCACCGTGTACATCCCCCTCCTCACAGATTATCAATTCGTCCCCACTGGAATCCACCATCTCAGCTCCCTGTGTACTTTGTGGAGGCAATTGCTGCTGGTCAATGTCTCCGCGGAGGAATTGATTATAATTCATTTTAATGAACATCATCTTCTCCACATTTTCTGGATGTAACCTCGTACGCCGATTGCTGACAAGGTGAGCGGCGGCACTAAACACTCTTTCGGAGTACACACTTGTGGGAGGGCAACTTAGGTAGAATAAAGCCAGTTTGTGCAAGGGCCTCCAAATTGCCTCTTTTTCCTGCCAGTATAAGTACGGACTGTGTGACGTGCCTACTTGGATGCGGTCACTCATATAATCCTCCACCATTCTATCAATGTTGAGAGAATCATATGCAGTGACAGTAGACGACATGTCCGTAATCGTTGTCAGGTCCTTCAGTCCGGACCAGATGTCAGCATCAGCAGTCGCTCCAGACTGCCCTGCATCACCGCCAGCGGGTGGGCTCGGAATTCTGAGCCTTTTCCTCGCACCCCCAGTTGCGGGAGAATGTGAAGGAGGAGATGTTGACAGGTCGCGTTCCGCTTGACTTGACAATTTTGTCACCAGCAGGTCTTTCAACCCCAGCAGACCTGTGTCTGCCGGAAAGAGAGATCCAAGGTAGGCTTTAAATCTAGGATCGAGCACGGTGGCCAAAATGTAGTGCTCTGATTTCAACAGATTGACCACCCGTGAATCCTTGTTAAGCGAATTAAGGGCTGCATCCACAAGTCCCACATGCCTAGCGGAATCGCTCCCTTTTAGCTCCTTCTTCAATGCCTCCAGCTTCTTCTGCAAAAGCCTGATGAGGGGAATGACCTGACTCAGGCTGGCAGTGTCTGAACTGACTTCACGTGTGGCAAGTTCAAAGGGCATCAGAACCTTGCACAACGTTGAAATCATTCTCCACTGCACTTGAGACAGGTGCATTCCACCTACTATATCGTGCTCAATTGTATAGGCTTGAATGGCCTTTTGCTGCTCCTCCAACCTCTGAAGCATATAGAGGGTTGAATTCCACCTCGTTACCACTTCTTGCTTCAGATGATGGCAGGGCAGGTTCAGTAGTTTTTGGTGGTGCTCCAGTCTTCTGTACGTGGTGCCTGTACGCCGAAAGTGTCCCGCAATTTTTCTGGCCACCGACAGCATCTCTTGCACGCCCCTGTCGTTTTTTAAAAAATTCTGCACCACCAAATTCAAGGTATGTGCAAAACATGGGACGTGCTGGAATTTGCCCATATTTAATGCACACACAATATTGCTGGCGTTGTCCGATGCCACAAATCCACAGGAGAGTCCAATTGGGGTAAGCCATTCCGCGATGATCTTCCTCAGTTGCCGTAAGAGGTTTTCAGCTGTGTGCGTATTCTGGAAAGCGGTGATACAAAGCGTAGCCTGCCTAGGAAAGAGTTGGCGTTTGCGAGATGCTGCTACTGGTGCCGCCGCTGCTGTTCTTGCGGCGGGAGTCCATACATCTACCCAGTGGGCTGTCACAGTCATATAGTCCTGACCCTGCCCTGCTCCACTTGTCCACATGTCCGTGGTTAAGTGGACATTGGGTACAACTGCATTTTTTAGGACACTGGTGAGTCTTTTTCTGACGTCCGTGTACATTCTCGGTATCGCCTGCCTAGAGAAGTGGAACCTAGATGGTATTTGGTAACGGGGGCACACTGCCTCAATAAATTGTCTAGTTCCCTGTGAACTAACGGCGGATACCGGACGCACGTCTAACACCAACATAGTTGTCAAGGACTCAGTTATCCGCTTTGCAGTAGGATGACTGCTGTGATATTTCATCTTCCTCGCAAAGGACTGTTGAACAGTCAATTGCTTACTGGAAGTAAAGGAGAAAGGATGTGTACCTGCGCTGGCTGTATGTATTAAATTAATACATTAAATAAAGACAATAATAATGATAAATAGTAAGAATAACAATAATAATAATGAAAATGGATGGTTTGTTCTATATAAAAAAGTAACAATTTAATCATAACATATCACATGAAACAATTATTAAAAAATAGGAAATTCCTCTTGCCACTAGGTGGTAGTAAAAACTTGGATTAGCTTATCTGGACAATAATGAGTAAATGTTATGGTCTCCAATATTAGAATTGTCCATTCCTATAGGCTAGGACAGCCTCCCTCTGCGCATTCACTGTACTTAATATGTATTTACCAGATCCCCTTTCATTGGACCTGAGTATATTTGCTTTTTCTGGACTCCGTGCTCCACAGCGGCCTGCAAAAGCCGTGTCCTCCTTGGCACAATTTGGACACATCTCCCACCACTGGATCTTATCTCCACCTGGATTCACCCCTACAGCTATATAAAGGACTTGTTCCAAGGCTGATGCTTACCAACGAGGGGATCTGGTAAATACATATTAAGTACAGTGAATGCGCAGAGGGAGGCTGTCCTAGCCTATAGGAATGGACAATTCTAATATTGGAGACCATAACATTTACTCATTATTGTCCAGATAAGCTAATCCAAGTTTTTACTACCACCTAGTGGCAAGAGGAATTTCCTATTTTTTAATAATTGTTTCATGTGATATGTTATGATTAAATTGTTACTTTTTTATATAGAACAAACCATCCATTTTCATTATTATTATTGTTATTCTTACTATTTATCATTATTATTGTCTTTATTTAATGTATTAATTTAATACATACAGCCAGCGCAGGTACACATCCTTTCTCCTTTACTGTTTAATCTTGAGGAACTGACCTTCCTCCTACCTGCTGCTGTTGGCCGCGCACCTGTATACTCCTTATTGCTTACTGGAAGTAGTACAAGTGGGCTTACGACTTCCCCTCTGGGATGACCATCGACTCCCAGCGGCAACAACAGCAGCGCCAGCAGCAGTAGGCGTTACACGCAAGGATGCATCGGAGGAATCCCAGGCAGGAGAGGACTCGTCAGAATTGCCAGTGACATGGCCTGCAGGACTATTGGCATTCCTGGGGAAGGAGGAAATTGACACTGAGGGAGTTGGTGGGGTGGTTTGCGTGAGCTTGGTTACAAGAGGAAGGGATTTACTGGTCAGTGGACTGCTTCCGCTGTCACCCAAAGTTTTTGAACTTGTCACTGACTTATTATGAATGCGCTGCAGGTGACGTATAAGGGAGGATGTTCCGAGGTGGTTAACGTCCTTACCCCTACTTATTACAGCTTGACAAAGGGAACACACGGCTTGACACCCGTTGTCCGCATTTCTGGTGAAATACCTTCACACAGAAGAGCTGATTTTTTTGGTATTTTCACCTGGCATGTCAACGGCCATATTCCTCCCACGGACAACAGGTGTCTCCCCGGGTGCCTGACTTAAACAAACCACCTCACCATCAGAATCCTCCTGGTCAATTTCCTCCCCAGCGCCAGCAACACCCATATCCTCCTCATCCTGGTGTACTTCAACACTGACATCTTCAATCTGACTATCAGGAACTGGACTGCGGGTGCTCCTTCCAGCACTTGCAGGGGGCGTGCAAATGGTGGAAGGCGCATGCTCTTCACGTCCAGTGTTGGGAAGGTCAGGCATCGCAACATACACAATTGGACTCTCCTTGTGGATTTGGGATTTCAAAGAACGCACAGTTCTTTGCGGTGCTTTTGCCAGCTTGAGTCTTTTCAGTTTTCTAGCGAGAGGCTGAGTGCTTCCATCCTCATGTGAAGCTGAACCACTAGCCATGAACATAGGCCAGGGCCTCAGCCGTTCCTTGCCACTCCGTGTGGTAAATGGCATATTGGCAAGTTTACGCTTCTCCTCCGACAATTTTATTTTAGGTTTTGGAGTCCTTTTTTTACTGATATTTGGTGTTTTGGTTTTGACATGCTCTGTACTATGCCATTGGGCATCGGCCTTGGCAGACGACGTTGCTGGCATTTCATCGTCTCGGCCATGACTAGTGGCAGCAGCTTCAGCACGAGGTGGAAGTGGATCTTGATCTTTCCCTAATTTTGGAACCTCAACATTTTTGTTCTCCATATTTTAATAGGCACAACTAAAAGGCACCTCAGGTAAACAATGGAGATGGATGGATTGGATACTAGTATACAATTATGGACGGGCTGCCGAGTGCCGACACAGAGGTAGCCACAGCCGTGAACTACCGCACTGTACTGTGTCTGCTGCTAATATATAGACTGGTTGATAAAGAGATAGTATACTCGTAACTAGTATGTATGTATAAAGAAAGAAAAAAAAACCACGGTTAGGTGGTATATACAATTATGGACGGGCTGCCGAGTGCCGACACAGAGGTAGCCACAGCCGTGAACTACCGCACTGTACTGTGTCTGCTGCTAATATATAGACTGGTTGATAAAGAGATAGTATACTCGTAACTAGTATGTATGTATAAAGAAAGAAAAAAAAACCACGGTTAGGTGGTATACACAATTATGGACGGGCTGCCGAGTGCCGACACAGAGGTAGCCACAGCCGTGAACTACCGCACTGTACTGTGTCTGCTGCTAATATATAGACTGGTTGATAAAGAGATAGTATACTCGTAACTAGTATGTATGTATAAAGAAAGAAAAAAAAACCACGGTTAGGTGGTATATACAATTATGGACGGGCTGCCGAGTGCCGACACAGAGGTAGCCACAGCCGTGAACTACCGCACTGTACTGTGTCTGCTGCTAATATAGACTGGTTGATAAAGAGATAGTATACTCGTAACTAGTATGTATGTATAAAGAAAGAAAAAAAAAACACGGTTAGGTGGTATATACAATTATGGACGGGCTGCCGAGTGCCGACACAGAGGTAGCCACAGCCGTGAACTACCGCACTGTACTGTGTCTGCTGCTAATATATAGACTGGTTGATAAAGAGATAGTATACTCGTAACTAGTATGTATGTATAAAGAAAGAAAAAAAAACCACGGTTAGGTGGTATATACAATTATGGACGGGCTGCCGAGTGCCGACACAGAGGTAGCCACAGCCGTGAACTACCGCACTGTACTGTGTCTGCTGCTAATATATAGACTGGTTGATAAAGAGATAGTATACTCGTAACTAGTATGTATGTATAAAGAAAGAAAAAAAAACCACGGTTAGGTGGTATACACAATTATGGACGGGCTGCCGAGTGCCGACACAGAGGTAGCCACAGCCGTGAACTACCGCACTGTACTGTGTCTGCTGCTAATATAGACTGGTTGATAAAGAGATAGTATACTCGTAACTAGTATGTATGTATAAAGAAAGAAAAAAAAACCACGGTTAGGTGGTATATACAATTATGGACGGGCTGCCGAGTGCCGACACAGAGGTAGCCACAGCCGTGAACTACCGCACTGTACTGTGTCTGCTGCTAATATATAGACTGGTTGATAAAGAGATAGTATACTCGTAACTAGTATGTATGTATAAAGAAAGAAAAAAAAACCACGGTTAGGTGGTATATACAATTATGGACGGGCTGCCGAGTGCCGACACAGAGGTAGCCACAGCCGTGAACTACCGCACTGTACTGTGTCTGCTGCTAATATATAGACTGGTTGATAAAGAGATAGTATACTCGTAACTAGTATGTATGTATAAAGAAAGAAAAAAAAACCACGGTTAGGTGGTATATACAATTATGGACGGGCTGCCGAGTGCCGACACAGAGGTAGCCACAGCCGTGAACTACCGCACTGTACTGTGTCTGCTGCTAATATATAGACTGGTTGATAAAGAGATAGTATACTCGTAACTAGTATGTATGTATAAAGAAAGAAAAAAAAACCACGGTTAGGTGGTATATACAATTATGGACGGGCTGCCGAGTGCCGACACAGAGGTAGCCACAGCCGTGAACTACCGCACTGTACTGTGTCTGCTGCTAATATATAGACTGGTTGATAAAGAGATAGTATACTCGTAACTAGTATGTATGTATAAAGAAAGAAAAAAAAACCACGGTTAGGTGGTATATACAATTATGGACGGGCTGCCGAGTGCCGACACAGAGGTAGCCACAGCCGTGAACTACCGCACTGTACTGTGTCTGCTGCTAATATATAGACTGGTTGATAAAGAGATAGTATACTCGTAACTAGTATGTATGTATAAAGAAAGAAAAAAAAACCACGGTTAGGTGGTATATACAATTATGGACGGGCTGCCGAGTGCCGACACAGAGGTAGCCACAGCCGTGAACTACCGCACTGTACTGTGTCTGCTGCTAATATATAGACTGGTTGATAAAGAGATAGTATACTCGTAACTAGTATGTATGTATAAAGAAAGAAAAAAAAACCACGGTTAGGTGGTATATACAATTATGGACGGGCTGCCGAGTGCCGACACAGAGGTAGCCACAGCCGTGAACTACCGCACTGTACTGTGTCTGCTGCTAATATATAGACTGGTTGATAAAGAGATAGTATACTCGTAACTAGTATGTATGTATAAAGAAAGAAAAAAAAACCACGGTTAGGTGGTATATACAATTATGGACGGGCTGCCGAGTGCCGACACAGAGGTAGCCACAGCCGTGAACTACCGCACTGTACTGTGTCTGCTGCTAATATAGACTGGTTGATAAAGAGATAGTATACTACTAATATTATATATACTGGTGGTCAGGTCACTGGTCACTAGTCACACTGGCAGTGGCACTCCTGCAGCAAAAGTGTGCACTGTTTAATTTTAATATAATATTATGTACTCCTGGCTCCTGCTATAACCTATAACTGGCACTGCAGTTAGTGCAGTAGTGCTCCCCAGTCTCCCCCACAATTATAAGCTGTGTGAGCTGAGCAGTCAGACAGATATATAATATATATAGATGATGCAGCACACTGGCCTGAGCCTGAGCAGTGCACACAGATTTGGTATGTGACTGACTGAGTCACTGTGTGTATCGCTTTTTTCAGGCAGAGAACGGATATATTAAATAAACTGCACTGTGTGTCTGGTGGTCACTCACTATATAATATATTATGTATTCCTGGCTCCTGCTATAACCTATAACTGGCACTGCAGTAGTGCTCCCCAGTCTCCCCCACAATTCTAAGCTGTGTGAGCTGAGCAGTCAGACAGATATATATATAATATTATATATAGATAATAGATGATGCAGCACACTGGCCTGAGCCTGAGCAGTGCACACAGATATGGTATGTGACTGAGTCACTGTGTGCTGTGTATCGCTTTTTTCAGGCAGAGAACGGATTATAAATAAAACTGGTGGTCACTGGTCACTATCAGCAAAACTCTGCACTGTACACTACTGAGTACTCCTAATGCTCCCCAAAATTAGTAAATCAAGTGTCTCTCTAATCTATTCTAAACGGAGAGGACGCCAGCCACGTCCTCTCCCTATCAATCTCAATGCACGTGTGAAAATGGCGGCGACGCGCGGCTCCTTATATAGAATCCGAGTCTCGCGATAGAATCCGAGCCTCGCGAGAATCCGACAGCGTCATGATGACGTTCGGGCGCGCTCGGGTTAACCGAGCAAGGCGGGAAGATCCGAGTCGCTCGGACCCGTGAAAAAAAACATGAAGTTCTGGCGGGTTCGGATTCAGAGAAACCGAACCCGCTCATCTCTAGTGCAGGTTAAAACGTTATCACACATATATATATATTCTTTTTTTTACGGCAATACCCACACGTGAGGGAGAGACATTCTACTTAGAAGGAAGAAGGTATCAGCAGCGAAATAAACCTTTCTACGCTTGAAGCAGCCTCCTTTATTGTGAGTGAGGTATGCCTATCTTTCTCGTGTAAAAGGGTTTACCGTGAGAGCAAGTCTTTTGAACACAGTGGTGGATAAAAGATACCTTTATGAGTTTAACCTTTTCTTTGGAAAAGTGAGTTGGGGTACGCCTCTTTGGTGAAATAATCACGTTCTTCACTGTCTGATAAGTCCAGAAACAAAAGACACTTTATGGACTGTTAGAGAATCTTTATTATATAATCACACAAACCTACAGTTTGGATAAGTGTTGTACAGGTGAAAACGATTTTACACACATATATATATATATTTTTGTTCACGGCAATACCCATACGAGAGGGGAGGACATTTTTGGTTAGGAGGAAGAAAGAACTATCAGCAAAAGAAACCTTGATATGTTTGAAGCAGCCTCCTTTATTGTGAGTGAGGTATGCCCATCTTTTTCCCGTGCAAAAGGGTGTGACCGTGAGAGTGATTTTGTCTAACACAGTGGTGGATGAAAGATACCTTTATGAGTGTAACCTTTTCTTTGGAAAAGTGAGTTGGGGTACGCCTCTTTGGTGAAATAATCACGTTCTTCACTGTCTGATACATTCAGTTAATAAAAGACATTTATGGACTGTTAAAGACTCTGTCACACATTTATATAATCCTTTCTTTTCATGGTGACATCTACACGAGTGAAAGGAAGGTCCCGTCAAAGAAGAACGTTGAGGAACGTATTGTAAAGTACCAATCACGTTAATATTATAGCGCCTGTATTCGTTTGAGTCCCACACATTCTTTGTGTTAAATCTGTTTAAACTTTGAATTTTGGTGAGATTCAATTGTGGTGAATCACGGCACGGGCAGCTTCCAGGGCGCCATTTACAAGGGTTCTCAAATCCGTATTCTCCTTGTTCCACATAAAAATAGGCCCATCCTGCTAGCAGCAGGATGGTGACCAGGCACACAGCTGGCCAAACAATCATAAATTATAAGTATTAAAAAAGTTTTTTTAGTTTTCTCACAAAATTATGCATATTTTCTATGTTTATGTATTTAAGAAGTAATTAGGATTCATAGTGTATAGGGTGTACACACCCATATGGCTTTGGCCACACCCACACAGCACTAGTCACAGCACCTCCACTTCTCAGTATAGGCCCTTGGAAATTTTCAGCTCCAGGCCCATTTGGCTCTTAATCCGGCCCTGATTATAAGGAGAACTTTGTATAACTGGGTTGCAGCAACATAATGTCACTGTTCAAATATAAAAAGGATTTTCCTTCTGACCTGACCTTTCTTGCTTGAATTCTAATTATACTCCTCTGCACCATCCCTGACCTCGGCCTATATTATGGATCTCCCAGCATGCTTGATCATGCTTGTCATGTTTCTGAACTTTTAGTTCTCCTGCATTCTATATGTAGAACACATGGAAACTTTAAATAACCCCAAAATGCAAGATATTTTAAATTAAATAATAGAAGTCCAATGTAAAGTTGAATGCAAGTTAGACTAAACTGTCCTGCATTCTGTGAATGGGAATAAACGTATATACTTGTCCATATTCTTCTGTGCACCTACCAATACACCTACAGTAGTTTTGGGGTCCGATGTGCTTAAGAAAGTGTGGTCCTTCTGCTATATTTTATATATGCTTACCATACTGTCCCTTTAAAACGGGACACTATATTTAATTTTCACTTACATCAGGCATGGTCCCCAAAAGATTGGCATATTGTGGAAGTAGTGCCGATATTTAAAAAGGGAAGCAAATCTGAACCGGGATAATATAGACCAGTAAGTCTTACATCTATAGTGGGCAAGGTATTTTAAGGTACAGTAGGCAGAAGTTCCTTGAAACCAATAAGGTTATTATTAATAGGAACCAACATGGATTTGTGAAGGATACATCATGTCAAACTAACTTTCATAGGCTTCTATGAAACAGTTAGTGCGGACCTAGATCAGGGTAAAGAGGTGGATGTAATCTTTTTAGACTTTGCTAAAGCTTTCGATACTGTCGTGGACCCCCAAGAGGGAGAATAGTTGTCATTATGCTGGGTGTCGGGATTCCGGCGCCGGTATACTGAGCGCCGAGATCCCAACAGCCGGCATACTGAATACCACCCGTTTTCACATTAAAGTATAGATGTGGCCCAATCTTTGTCCACCCAGAAATCTTTCTTTTGTAGGCAGCTGCCCTGTATAAATTTGTACTGCTTAGAAATAAGAAATGCTTGCTTAGTACAGACTCTGAAAGTGCTATGGATGATACAGTAATATAAGAAAACATAGCAACTTCACTGTGTGCACCTAGCAAACTGCTGCCATCTAGTGGTTATTATTAATAATACAACATGCATTCCTAATTCAATATTTACCCAGTGTTTTACATATGCAGTATGTCAAAACTACAATTTGATCTGTTTTGTTGTTACATGATTGCAAATATTATTGTTTGTAGTATACCATACTTAACAAAAAGTTACATTTTGTAATCTAAAGGCCTGTATAAGAAATTAAACTTACTTATGCCTGGTGCGTTCTTAGCCAAAAATGAGTTTGCACATTTGTGTTTCCACATCTGTATTTTCTACTGATAAGGTAGATGTACCTTTACTGTATATCTAGCATACACTGTAGATGCACCCAGTACAAAGCCACTATTGAAAGTGAAAGATATATACTTCTCAAAAGTAGTTCAAGCATCATCAAATCTGAAGAAAACCTGTATGCGTTGAAATAGCTGTCGGGCCACAGTTGTTGGATGTATCACTAATGGATTTGTATTGAAGTATAAATCCTCCTATGCTTTCAACTGAATCCTGAGTGCTGGTTTTTGCATTTTGAGTGAAATTTTATATATATATATATATATATATATATATATATATATATACACACACACACACACACACATATTTTCCCCACAACAAATTCCAACTGGCCTCCGGGTGATTGGGCTGAGTTACGCCCCTGAGCCTGATAGATGTTTTGGTATGCTTACCACACCTTAATCAAGGGTCTGCTCAGAGAAAATGCAACTTCTGTCGCTGTTTTTACTTGCGTGTGCACAATGCGAATGCTGCGCATGCATAGTCATTCTATAATTGGCTGGATTGCGATTTGCAAATTTTGCAATCCTTACTTAATGAGGTCCTGAACTTAGATTTAAAAACCAAGGGCCTAATTCAGACCTGATCGCAGCAGCAAATTTGTTAGCTAATGGGCAAAACCATGTGCACTGCAGGGGGAGCAGATATAACATGTGCAGAGAGAGTTAGATTTGGGTGGGGTGTGTTCAAACTGAAATCTAAATTGCAGTGTAAAAATAAAGCAGCCAGTATTTACCCTGCACGGAAACAAAATAACCCACCCAAATCTAACTCTCTCTGCACATGTTATATCTGCCCCCCCCTGCAGTGCACATGGTTTTGCCCATTAGCTAATAAATTTGCTGCTGCGATCAGGTCTCACTTAGACCCCTAATCGCAATTGTTGGACTACATGCCACTCCCTCCCATGTGATTTATGGTGCCATTTCACTCAGAAGAGTGTATGAGATGGGCAAAATTAATGTTTTGATGTTAATAATCCTATAGG
Organism: Pseudophryne corroboree; assembly: GCF_028390025.1. Classification (NCBI taxonomy): domain Eukaryota; kingdom Metazoa; phylum Chordata; class Amphibia; order Anura; family Myobatrachidae; genus Pseudophryne; species Pseudophryne corroboree. The sequence goes on along the minus strand of NC_086447.1, from coordinate 546,576,219 downwards.
AACAAAAACAGGTTCAAGTTACATGATTTTAGCTGTTTTTAATCGATTTTCAAAGAAATCCAGATACAAAACCAAACCCAAAACACTTAAGAGTGGTTTTGCAAAAACAAATCACAATGATGACTATGAAGAAAAATAAGGGGGTCTGTGCACATTTCTTACATGACCCTAATATATTACACTATGAAGCACATGTAATTTCTCCACTATTTAGAGATTTTATTAAGAAGTCACCATGGAGCTACAGCAGGGCCAGATTAACAATGGGGCGGGTGAAGCTGCAGCTCCAGGCCACCCATCAAAATAGGCCCACAGGATCTGCTTTGCTGTTGCTGCAGCCAGGGAATTTTGGTGGTCATTCCGAGTTGTTCGCTCGGTAATTTTCTTCGCATCGCAGCGATTTTCCGCTTATTGCGCATGTGCAATGTTCGCACTGCAACTGCCCAAAGTAAATTTGCTATGCAGTTAGGAATTTTACTCACGGCATTACAAGGTTTTTTCTTCGTTCTGGTGATCGTAATGTGATTGACAGGAAGTGGGTGTTTCTGGGCGGAAACTGGCTGTTTTATGGGAGTGTGTCAAAAAACGCTACAGTTTCTGGGAAAAACGCGGGAGTGGCTGGAGAAACGGAGGAGTGTCTGGGCGAACGCTGGGTGTGTTTGTGACGTCAAACCAGGAACGACAAGCACTGAACTGATCGCACTGGCAGAGTAAGTCTTGAGCTACTCAGAAACTGCACAGAGAAGTCTTTTCGCAATATCGCAAATCTTTCGTTCGCAATTTTGAGAAGCTAAGATTCACTCCCAGTAGGCGGCGGTTTAGCGTGTGCAAAGCTGCTAAAAGCAGCTTGCGAGCGAACAACTCGGAATGAGGGCCTTTATTCCCTGCTACAGCAAGAGCCGCCCCCTCCTGCCAGCAGCGTAGATGCCAGCAGCCAGTCATACCCACGCTTCCAGGAGCCGATCTGGCAGCCGCAGGGCCGCTGGCAGCGCAGGGGATACAGGTCAGGAACAGTCACAGCCGGACACATGATTCGAGGGCGGAGCTACACGGGACTCGGAGCGGAGCTACACAGGACTCAGGGCAGGCTGCTGCTCACATGCTGTGAGAGGGGAGAGGAGAAGCTGCTGCACATCATCCAGGGACGGCCCAGCCTGTGAGACTGCACTCTGCTGTAGTGTGTAAGGTAAGAGTGAATGGAGGACACAGTGTGTGTGTGTGTGTGTGTGTGTGTGTGTGTGTGTGTGTGTGTGTGTGTGTGTCTTGATTGTGAACTTCTGCAGGGAGTAGGGTAAAATATAGCACAAGGGTGAGGAAGTGTGTCAGCAGAGCATGCCCTAACCAATATGATGCCCTAGGCAAGATTTCGGCTGGTGCCCCCTAGCACCACCGCTGGTTCTGCCTCTGACCTTGCACCTCTTTCCCAGCACCATCACCCCTCACCCATAGCAGTCCTTGTACCCCCTATATTTTAAATAGGAACAGTTAGCACATTTGACGCACAGCCCAAAAAGGGGCATCTTCTTGCTGGGAAGGGACATGGTCACACAATAGTAACCCCAATTCCAATTACGCCACACAGTACTGCAACTTTATTCACATTTTATCTTGCGATAGTGTCCATAATTCATATTACATCCCACAGTAGTATCACTTTACTTTATAAACGTTACTCCTCACAATAGAGCCCCTTATTCACATTACATCACACTGAATTGCTCTGTATTCACATTACACCTCACCTTATTGCTCTTTATTCACATAAGACGACACAGTAGTACCCTTTCTATATGCAACGCCACATAGTAGAGCACCTTATACAGATAATGCCACACATTAGTAATGCATTTATACACAATTCCACATAGTAATGCCCCTTACACATATGAGACACATTAATGTCCTTATAAACATAATGCGCCTTACACATCATGACAACCTTTATTAATGCCCTTTTACACATAATGTACCTTACACATATGGCGCACATTATTAATGCCCCTATACACATAATGACACAGATAGTGCCCCCTACATATTTGCTGCACATTATTAGTGCCCCTATACACATAATGACACACATACAGTGTCAGTGAGATAGAACGCAGGCTGCAGGGTGAGGGAGAGCGTCAATGAGATAGAGCGCAGGCTGCAGGGTGAGGGAGAGCGTCAGTGAGATAGAGCGCAGGGTGAGGGAGAGCGTCAGTGAGATAGACCGCAGGGTGAGGGAGAGCGTCAGTGAGATAGACCGCAGGCTGCAGGGTGAGGGAGAGCGTCAGTGTGATAGAGCGCAGGCTGCAGGGTGAGGGGGAGCATCAGTGAGATAGAGCGCAGGGTGAGGGACAGCCTCAGTGTGATAGAGCGCAGGGTGAGGGAGAGCGTCAGTGAGATAGAGCGCAGGCTGCAGGGTGAGGGAGAGCGTCAGTGTGATAGAGCGCAGGCTGCGGGGTGAGGGAGAGCGTCAGTGAGATAGAGCGCAAGGTGAGGGAGAGCGTCAGTGAGATAGAGTGCAGGCTGCAGGGTGAGGGAGAGCGTCAGTGAGATAGAGCGCAGGCTACAGGGTGCAGAAGTGTGTCAGTGAGATTGAGCGCAGGCTGCAGGGGGAGGGAGAGCATCAGTGAGATAGAGCGCAGGCTGCAGGTTGAGGTAAAGCGTCAGTGAGATAGAGCGCAGGCTGCAGGGTGAGGGAGAGCGTCAGTGTGATAGAGCGCAGGCTGCAGGGTGAGGGAGAGCGTCAGTGTGATAGAGCGTAGGCTGCAGGGGGGAGAGCGTCAGTGTGATAGAGCGCAGGCTGCAGGGGGAGGGAGAGCATCAGTGTGATAGAGCGCAGGCTACAGGGTGAGGAAGTGTGTCAGTGAGATTGAGCGCAGGCTGCAGGATGAGGGAGAGCGTCAGTGAGATAGAGCGCAGGCTGCAGGTTGAGAGAGAGCGTCAGTAAGATAGAGCGCAGGCTGCAGGGTGAGGGAGAGCGTCAGTGTGATAGAACGCAGGCTGCAGGGTGAGGGAGAGCGTCAGTGTGATAGAGCGCAGGCTTCAGGGGGAGGGAGAGCATCAGTGTGATAGAGTGCAGGCTGCAGGGGGAGGGAGAGCTTAGTGTGATAGAGCGCATGCTACAGGGTGAGGAAGTTGTAGCAAGGGCCAGTGTACTCGTGCGGTCACTGGCCCTGCTACTAGCGTGCGCGTCCCTCCTCACCTGGGACGGCCCGGCGCCGTCCCATGTGGCCGGGGGTAGCGCGGGCTTCGGGCGGTGCTGGGGACCGGATCTGGTCCGGTCTCCACCTGCCCCGCTGAGTGCAGAGTTCGGCAGCGGGCGTGGGGGCGGCGGTGCATACCCACCGCCGCTCCACGCGGGTGATGGCGGCGGGCCTGCATCCTCCGGGACGCAGACCCCGCCAATCGCCGCCCGGCATTTTGAATTTGGCGACAGCCGCGAGCCAATCACGGCTCGTGAACTGGCAGCCAATCGGGAGTGGCGGCGGCGAGCCAATCCCGGCTCGCCGCGTCATAGCCCCGCCCCCCGGCACTGGCTTGTATTAGCCAGCGCTGGGCGCGAGGGCTCGGAGTCGTCGGCTGGGAGGGAGCAGCGAAGAGCTCCCGAAGACGGAACCGAGACGACGGCGCCAGAAGTCCTGGAGGGCGGCGGCACGTGCAAAAGAGCTGCTACACGCCGCCGCCCGCCGGGTGAAGTCCTCGGAAGCCCTGGGCCAGCGGTGTGCCACGCAAAAGAGCTTGCACCGGCCACCGCTGCCCAGGTGAAGTCTCCAGGAAGCCCGGAGGTGGTGGGAGCCATCCCGCCTCCGGCGAAGACAACGCGGTGGGCGTGGCCGGACCAGGCTTGGTCCGGCCGTGGCCCTTTGGACGGGTAAGTGCAGGTGCCCCCCTCCCCTAGACCACCAGGGATCGGGCATTAGGCCCGTGGGCATAGTCAGGCCCTTCCGGCCTGTGGGCATAAAGTCGGGCCCTCCCGGCCCGTGGGCATTCCTGGACGGGCCCTCCTGGCCCGTGGCACGGTTGAGCGGGCACTAGGCCCGAGGGGATAGTCAGGCCACCGGCCTGTGGCACCAGTAGGCGGGCACTAGGCCCGTGGGGCAAAAACAGGCGCAAGGCCGCAGGTTGCTGAAGTCGGCGCTAGGCCGCAGGTTGCTGAAGTCGGCGCTAGGCCGCAGGTTGCTGAAGTCGGCGCTAGGCCGCAGGTTGCTGAAGTCGGCGCTAGGCCACAGGTTGCTGAAGTCGGCGCTAGGCCGCAGGTTGCTGAAGTCGGCGCTAGGCCGCAGGTTGCTGAAGTCGGCGCAAGGCCGCAGGTTGCTGAAGTCGGCGCAAGGCCGCAGGTAGCTGAAGTCGGCGCTAGGCCGCAGTTAGCTGAAGTCGGCGCTAGGCCGCAGGTTGCTGAAGTCGGCGCTAGGCCGCAGGTTGCTGAAGTCGGCGCTAGGCCGCAGGTTGCTGAAGTCGGCGCTAGGCCGCAGGTTGCTGAAGTCGGCGCTAGGCCGCAGGTTGCTGAGGTCGGCGCTAGGCCGCAGGTTGCTGAGGTCGGCGCAAGGCCGCAGGTTGCTGAAGTCGGCACTAGGCCGCAGGTTGCTGAAGTCGGCGATAGGCCGCAGGTTGCTGAAGTCGGCGCTACGCCGCAGGTTCGCGCAAGTTGGCGCTACGCCGCATGTGTGATGAGTTCTCAGTTTTCCCCACAGCCAGGCCCCCATGAAAGGTAGGCTGTCGGAAGTACGCGTTGGTGAGTACCACAAGGTTGAAACAGTATTACGGTGTTGTGCTATAACCTTTGTATAAGTGTCTCTCCATCATAAAGCGTAAGCAGCGCCACGTCCCGTGGGCTGTGTTGTGTGTTCTCTTACAGGAGCAAAGAAGAAGGGCCAGTCGTCTGGCGGAAGCCGAGTATATAGCTGGTGAGCATAAAGGTGTTTCGTGTGTGTTTGTGGTGTATGTTGCCCCTCCCCCACTTCCCCTTTGGGCGTTTTCGTTCAGGGTCGCCCCTGGTGCTCCGCACCACTACGGGGGCGCCCAGTCTGAGGCCACAAGTGCCAATGATGACCCTCCACTGAGCCCAGTGTAGGCCACCCCAGCGTCGTGTGCCCCCCCCCCCCTATATTCGTTTCAGGTGACCCAGGAAGTTCTTCTCCGTGTTTGAACGTGTGCCAGTATCGTCTGAGCTACCTCGACGGACTGAAGGTGGAGGACGGGAGGCGTGCGGTACGTAGGCCTGGTAAGTGATCGATCCGAATTTTGTTCTCCAGGGCCCCACCCCCGTGCCTCTTACATTTGGCGTAGCCGGCAGGATCCGCGGACGACAGACACGATGTGGAGAACGCCACCAGAACGGATCCACCCCCTGGCATGTGAGGATAGAAGTAACTGGCCCGTCCTCACGTCCGCTGACCTACTACGGGCAGTGCAGCAAGCCGTAAAGCGTAACCGAGAGGAGCGCCGCCAGAAGAAGCGTCATCAAGCCACCACCGACCCCTACCAGACGGGCCAGCAGACGGAGGAGGACCCCCGGCCACCTGCTGCTAGGGTGGATGTCGAGACGCAGCCGTTGGTCGCAGGGATCCATAGCGGCGGGCGTTACTGCACAACCGAGCCCCCAAGATCAACGATCCCCGTGGAACATAGGGATTGGCCCCGAGAGGGCAGCGACCAAGCCGTCCAATCGGAGGGGCCACACTGGACCCAGTAGAGCTTGGACGAGCCCTGGTGCGCGCTCTGTGGAGAAGTGGACCATGAATCGCCGGATTGCCCACACGCCTCAGCCCGGGCGATTAGGAATTGGCGCCAAGGGCAAGCCGAGAGGAAGGGAGCGTCGGACAGGCACCAGGAGGAGCGTCGGATGCGGGAGGTCAACTGGTCTGCCTGTGACGACTACAGCGGCGACCACAAGGGCTACACCTGGGACGACGACCGGAGCGAAGGGGAGGTAGAGAGATGTACGGGCTGCGGCGATCCCGACCACGAACGGCCCGAGTGCCCCTGGCCTAGGGACGACCTATCCCCCAGCTGGACTGACCTGGAAGACCCCGACGGCGATGGGTGGGAGACTGTGTCATCTGATGAAGAATCCAGTGTCCCCGACCAGCTTATGGATATCCTTGAAGAATCCAACAACGACGAGTGGGAGACCGTGTCATCCGATGAGGAACCCGGTGTTGCTGACCAACCTGCAGACGACCCGGATGACGACGACGGGTGGGAGGATATGTCACCAGATGAAGAATCCAGTGTCCTAGAGCGCCGGAACCAGCTCCAGGAGGCCACCACCATCACCATGGAGGGTCTACCACCCACGGTGGTCCCCGAGGGGATAACACCCCCAGGCCAAAGGGGGAAGGTGAGTTTTCCCTCCACAGATGCAAGCGCAGATACACCGGATGGGGCACCTGAACAGGGGCCAACTGCCAAGACAGGTGACGGAGGCCCCGACGCCGGAACAAGGGTGATGGCCAGCTTTGTGGGGACCACAAAGGAAAAAGCCTGGAGGAATGTAGCAAGGGCCAGTGTACTCGTGCGGTCACTGGCCCTGCTACTAGCGTGCGCGTCCCTCCTCACCTGGGACGGCCCGGCGCCGTCCCATGTGGCCGGGGGTAGCGCGGGCTTCGGGCGGTGCTGGGGACCGGATCTGGTCCGGTCTCCACCTGCCCCGCTGAGTGCAGAGTTCGGCAGCGGGCGTGGGGGCGGCGGTGCATACCCACCGCCGCTCCACGCGGGTGATGGCGGCGGGCCTGCATCCTCCGGGACGCAGACCCCGCCAATCGCCGCCCGGCATTTTGAATTTGGCGACAGCCGCGAGCCAATCACGGCTCGTGAACTGGCAGCCAATCGGGAGTGGCGGCGGCGAGCCAATCCCGGCTCGCCGCGTCATAGCCCCGCCCCCCGGCACTGGCTTGTATTAGCCAGCGCTGGGCGCGAGGGCTCGGAGTCGTCGGCTGGGAGGGAGCAGGGAAGAGCTCCCGAAGACGGAACCGAGACGACGGCGCCAGAAGTCCTGGAGGGCGGCGGCACGTGCAAAAGAGCTGCTACACGCCGCCGCCCGCCGGGTGAAGTCCTCGGAAGCCCTGGGCCAGCGGTGTGCAACGCAAAAGAGCTTGCACCGGCCACCGCTGCCCAGGTGAAGTCTCCAGGAAGCCCGGAGGTGGTGGGAGCCATCCCGCCTCCGGCGAAGACAACGCGGTGGGCGTGGCCGGACCAGGCTTGGTCCGGCCGTGGCCCTTTGGACGGGTAAGTGCAGGTGCCCCCCTCCCCTAGACCACCAGGGATCGGGCATTAGGCCCGTGGGCATAGTCAGGCCCTTCCGGCCTGTGGGCATAAAGTCGGGCCCTCCCGGCCCGTGGGCATTCCTGGACGGGCCCTCCTGGCCCGTGGCACGGTTGAGCGGGCACTAGGCCCGAGGGGATAGTCAGGCCACCGGCCTGTGGCACCAGTAGGCGGGCACTAGGCCCGTGGGGCAAAAACAGGCGCAAGGCCGCAGGTTGCTGAAGTCGGCGCTAGGCCGCAGGTTGCTGAAGTCGGCGCTAGGCCGCAGGTTGCTGAAGTCGGCGCTAGGCCGCAGGTTGCTGAAGTCGGCGCTAGGCCGCAGGTTGCTGAAGTCGGCGCAAGGCCGCAGGTTGCTGAAGTCGGCGCAAGGCCGCAGGTTGCTGAAGTCGGCGCAAGGCCGCAGGTAGCTGAAGTCGGCGCTAGGCCGCAGTTAGCTGAAGTCGGCGCTAGGCCGCAGGTTGCTGAAGTCGGCGCTAGGCCGCAGGTTGCTGAAGTCGGCGCTAGGCCGCAGGTTGCTGAAGTCGGCGCTAGGCCGCAGGTTGCTGAAGTCGGCGCTAGGCCACAGGTTGCTGAGGTCGGCGCTAGGCCGCAGGTTGCTGAGGTCGGCGCAAGGCCGCAGGTTGCTGAAGTCGGCACTAGGCCGCAGGTTGCTGAAGTCGGCGATAGGCCGCAGGTTGCTGAAGTCGGCGCTACGCCGCAGGTTCGCGCAAGTTGGCGCTACGCCGCATGTGTGATGAGTTCTCAGTTTTCCCCACAGCCAGGCCCCCATGAAAGGTAGGCTGTCGGAAGTACGCGTTGGTGAGTACCACAAGGTTGAAACAGTATTACGGTGTTGTGCTATAACCTTTGTATAAGTGTCTCTCCGTCATAAAGCGTAAGCAGCGCCACGTCCCGTGGGCTGTGTTGTGTGTTCTCTTACAGGAGCAAAGAAGAAGGGCCAGTCGTCTGGCGGAAGCCGAGTATATAGCTGGTGAGCATAAAGGTGTTTCGTGTGTGTTTGTGGTGTATGTTGCCCCTCCCCCACTTCCCCTTTGGGCGTTTTCGTTCAGGGTCGCCCCTGGTGCTCCGCACCACTACGGGGGCGCCCAGTCTGAGGCCACAAGTGCCAATGATGACCCTCCACTGAGCCCAGTGTAGGCCACCCCAGCGTCGTGTGCCCCCCCCCCCCCCCCCGCCCCTATATTCGTTTCAGGTGACCCAGGAAGTTCTTCTCCGTGTTTGAACGTGTGCCAGTATCGTCTGAGCTACCTCGACGGACTGAAGGTGGAGGACGGGAGGCGTGCGGTACGTAGGCCTGGTAAGTGATCGATCCGAATTTTGTTCTCCAGGGCCCCACCCCCGTGCCTCTTACATTGTGTGTCAGTGAGATTGAGCGCAGGCTGCAGGGTGAGGGAGAGTGTCAGTATGATAGAGCGCAGGCTGCAGGTTGAGGGAGAGTGTCATTGTGATAGAGCACAGACTGCAGGGTGAGGGAGAGCGTCAGTAAGATAGAGCGCAGGCTACAGGGTGAGGAAGTGTGTCAGTGAGATTGAGTGCAGGCTGCAGGGGGAGGGAGAGCGTCAGTGTGATAGAGCGCAGGCTGCGGAAGAGCGTCAGTAAGATAGAGCGCAGGGTGAGGAAGTGTGTCAGTAAGATAGAGCGCAGGCTGCATGGGGGAGGGAGAGAGTCAATGTGATAGAGCGCAGGCTGCAGGGGGAAGGGAGAGTGTCAGTAAGATAAAGCGCAAGCCGCGGGGGAGGGTGTGCATAAGTGTGATAGAGCACAGGCAACAGGCGGAGGGAGTGCATCAGTGTGATAGAGCGCAGGCCACGGGGGATGGGAGTGTGTCAGTGTGATAGAGTGCAGGCCGCGGGGGGAGGGAGAGCGTCAGTTTGATAGAGCACAGGCTGCAGGTGGGAGGGAGTGCGTAGGTGTGATAGAGCGCAGGCCACAGGCAGAGGGAGTGCATCAGTGTGATAGAGCGCAGGCCACGGGGGATGGGAGAGCGTCAGTGTGATAGAGTGCAGGCCGCGGGGGGAGGGAGAGCATCAGTGTGATAGAGCACAGGCAGCGGGGGAGGGAGTGCGTAAGTGTGATAGAGCGCAGGCCACAGGCGGAGGGAGTGCATCAGTGTGATAGCGTGCAGGCCGCATGTTGGAGGGACTGTGTAAGTGTGATAGCGTGCAGGCCGCATGTTGAAGGGACTGTGTAAGTGTGATAGAGCGCAGGCCGCAGGGGGAGGGAGTGTGTGAGTGTGATAGAGCGCAAGCCGCAGGGGGAAGGAGTGTGTCAGTGTGATAGAGTGCAGGGTGAGGGAGAGCGTCAGTGAGATAGAGCGCAGGGTGAGGGAGAGCGTCAGTAAGATAGAGCGCAGGCTGCATGGGGGAGGGAGACTGTATGTGTGTCATTATGTGTATAGGGGCACTAATAATGTACAGCAAATGTGTAGGGGGCACTATCTGTGTCATTATGTGTATAAGGGCATTAATAATGTGCGCCATATGTGTAAGGTACATTATGTGTAAAAGGGCATTAATAAAGGTTGTCATGATGTGTAAGGCGCATTATGTTTATAAGGACATTAATGTGTCTCATATGTGTAAGGGGCATTACTAATGTGTGGCATTATCTGTATAAGGTGCTCTACTATGTGGCGTTGCATATAGAAAGGGCACTACTGTGTCGTCTAATGTGAATAAAGAGCAATAAGGTGAGGTGTAATGTGAATACAGAGCAATTCAGTGTGATGTAATGTGAATAAGGGGCTCTATTGTGAGGAGTAACGTTTATAAAGTAAAGTGATACTACTGTGGGATGCAATATGAATTATGGACACTATCGCAAGATAAAATGTGAATAAAGTTGCAGTACTGTGTGGCGTAATTGGAATTGGGGTTACTATTGTGTGGCCATGTCCCTTCCCAGCAAGAAGATGCCCCTTTTTGGGCTGTGCGTCAAATGTGCTAACTGTTCCTATTTAAAATATAGGGGGTACAAGGACTGCTATGGGTGAGGGGTGATGGTGCTGGGAAAGAGGTGCAAGGTCAGAGGCAGAACCAGCGGTGGTGCTAGGGGGCACCAGCCGAAATCTTGCCTAGGGCATCATATTGGTTAGGGCCGGCTCTGAGGGAGAGTGTCAGTAAGATAGAGCGCAAGCCGCGGGGGAGGGAGTGCGTAAGTGTGATAGAGCACAGGCCACAGGTGGAGGGAGTGCATCAGTGTGATCAGGGCCGTCTGTTCGTATGGGCTCAATGGGCTCTTGCCCAAGGGCCCCATGAGTAGAAGGGCCCTAGCCTGATAGCTGAGGGCAGTGCCGTAACTAGGCATTTTAGCGCTGTGTGCAAGAACTGACATTGGCGCCCCCCCCCCGTACAAGACAGTCGCAGTGCGCGCCGTAGGCGCGCAAAAAATATATAGGGGCGTGGCTTCACGGGAAGGGGCGTGGCAACAAAATAATAGCAATTCATACTACGGTGCACAGTAGTCTCCATTATTCAAATTACGCTGCACAGTAGCGCCACTACACCAGGTAGAGCCCCTTTTATACATTACAGCAGACAGCATCCCCCTTTTTACACATTGCGGCAGCCAGTCCCCCTTTTTACACATTGCGGCAGCCAGTCCCCCTTTTTACACATTGCGGCAGCCAGTCCCCCTTTTTACACAATTTGCGGCAGCCAGGACCCCTTTTTACACATTACGGCAGCCAGTCCCCCTTTTTACACATTGCGGCAGCCAGGACCCCTTTTTACACATTACGGCAGCCAGTCCCCCTTTTTACACATTGCGGCAGCCAGGACCACTTTTTACACATTACGGCAGCCAGTCCCCCTTTTTACACATTGCGGCAGCCAGGACCACTTTTTACACATTGCGGCAGATGGGACCCCTTTTTACGCATTGCGGCAGATGGGACCCCTTTTTACGCATTGCGGCAGATGGGACCCCTTTTTACACATTGCAGCAGATGGGACCTCTTTTTACACATTGCGGCAGATGGGACCCCTTTTTACACATTGCGGCAGATGGGACCCCTTTTTACACATTGCGGCAGATGGGACCCCTTTTTACACATTGCAGCAGATGGGACCCCTTTTTACACATTGCAGCAGATGGGACCCCTTTTTACACATTGCGGCAGATGGGACCCCTTTTTACACATTGCGGCAGATGGGACCCCTTTTTACACATTGCGGCAGATGGGACCCCTTTTTACACATTGCAGCAGATGGGACCCCTTTTTACACATTGCAGCAGATGGGACCCCTTTTTACACATTGCAGGAGAGAGAGAGAGAGAGAGAGAGAGAGAGAAAGAGAGAGAGAGAGAGAGAGAGAGAGAGAGAGAGAGAGAGAGAGAGAAAGAGAGAGAAATATACTTACCTTCTCCCCGCTGACAGGCTCCTCGTGCATCTCCCTCTCGGTGCAGTGTGAAGTCAGTTGAGAAGGAGGAGGAGGGAGGGGGAGCAGAGAGCCGCAGCAGCGCTATTTGATTGGTAGTAAGCGCTGCTGCAGCATCCTCCTCTCCTTCTGTATTGGCTGCCCGGCGCTGCTGTGGATGCTGGGATGCATCCACAGCAGCGCCAGGCAGCCAATACAGAAGGAGAGGGGGATGCTGCAGCAGCGCTTACTACCAATCAAATAGCGCTGCTGCGGCTCTCTGCTCCCCCTCCCTCCTCCTCCGCTGCCCGGCGCTCCTGTCTTCTCTCCTCCAGCGCGGCGCACGGCGCAGTTCAGAGGCGGCATGTAATGAGTCAATTTGACTCATTACATGCCGCTGGCCGTTGCGCCCCCAGGGCAACTGCGCTGTGTGCCAAGCCCCCTTGGCACACACGTAGTTACGGCCCTGGCTGAGGGTCCCCTCTTTCCAGGTGTACCAGATTTTTGAAAATCGGCCCTGGGGAACCGATGATATCTGACCTCAAAGCAGTGGTCCCCATCCAAGTCTGTTAATTGTTCTTCCCAGCCAGATATCTCGGGTTCTGTCTGACTTAGAGTTTTTCTCAGGGTATACTCCAAAAGCTGGGACTCTCCCCTTTTGGTGAACACTGGCAGCTTATCTCTACTATGCCCAGAACCAGAGATATCAGCCTTCCAGCAGCTGGTCCCTGCTCCAGCTCCACACGCCTGGTATGCAGTTTTATATTTTTGTTGGTGGATTGCTCTGACTCCTGATCTCTGATCCCCAAGTCCCCAGAACCTCCTGAAAGGTGTAATTCTCTAGTTTTTTTTATCCCATTAAAGCTAAGAAATCTATTTCCAGGAACCGGAGATATCTGCAGTAAAGCAAGCTGCCCTCCCACCTGAAAATTATGAATATTAAGCCCACTCCACTATCCACCCCTCCCCTACGTATTAAGCATTCCCTACCACCCTGGAAGTCACGTACCAGGGCCACTTCATTCAGCCAAATGTCCCCTTCTACAGTTTAGTGTTCTCCTTCCTGCCCCATCTGTGCAGTAAAGGAGTAATTAGCAGAAATTATTTTTCCAGGTCCTACATGCTGAGTGAAAGATAGAACACCCCCTACCACCCGCGGGACATCAAAACTGCTGCTGACAGCACCCCCCACCCCTACTGCTGGGGGATGGGTAGGGGCCCCAGTGCATTGCTGTGTCCAGGGGCCTACACTGCTGTTAAGACGGCTCTGAGCGTGATAGAGCGCAGGCAACGGGGGATGGGAGTGCGTCAGTGTGATAGAGTGCAGGCTGCGGGGGGAGGGAGAGCGTCAGTTTGATAGAGCACAGGCTGCAGCTGGGAGGGAGTGCGTAGGTGTGATAGAGCGCAGGCCACAGGCAGAGGGAGTGCATCAGTGTGATAGAGCGCAGGCCACGGGGGATGGGAGAGCGTCAGTGTGATAGAGTACAGGCCGCGGGGGGAGGGAGAGCATCAGTGTGATAGAGCACAAGTCGCGGGGGAGGGAGTGCGTAGGTGTGATAGAGCGCAGGCCACAGGCGGAGGGAGTGCATCAGTGTGATAGCGTGCGGGCCGCATGTTGGAGGGACTGTGTAAGTGTGATAGCGTGGAGGCCGCATGTTGAAGGGACTGTGTAAGTGTGATAGAGTGCAGGCCGCAGGGGGAGGGAGTGTGTGAGTGAGATAGAGCGCAGGGTGAGGGAGAGTGTCAGTGAGATAGATCGCAGGCTGCAGGGTGAGGGAGAGCGTCAGTGTGATAGAGTACAGGCTGCAGGGTGAGGGAGAGCGTCAGTGAGATAGAGCGCAGGGTGAGGGAGAGCGTCAGTGAGATAGAGCGCAGGCTGCAGGGTGAGGGAGAGCGTCAGTGAGATAGAGCGCAGGCTGCAGGGTGAGGAAGAGCGTCAGTAAGATAGAGCGCAGGCTGCAGGGTGAGGGAGAGCGTCAGTGAGATAGAGCGCAGGCTACAGGGTTCAGAAGTGTGTCAGTTAGATTGAGCGCAGGCTGCAGGGGGAGGGAGAGCGTCAGTGAGATAGAGCGCAGGCTGCAGGGTGAGGGAGAGCGTCAGTGAGATAGAGCGCAGGCTGCAGGGTGAGGGAGAGCGTCAGTGTGATAGAGCGCAGGCTGCAGGGTGAGGGAGAGCATCAGTAAGATAGAGCGCAGGCTGCAGTGTGAGGGAGAGCGTCAGTGTGATAGAGCGTAGGCTGCAGGGGGAGGGAGAGCGACAGTGTGATAGAGCGCAGGCTGCAGGGGGAGGGAGAGCGTCAGTGTGATAGAGCGCAGGCTACAGGGTGAGGAAGTGTGTCAGTGAGATTAAGTGCAGGCTGCAGGGGGAGGGAGAGCGTCAGTGTGATAGAGCGCAGGCCACAGACGGAGGGAGTGCATCAGTGTGATAGAGCGCAGGCCACGGGGGATGGAAGTGCGTCAGTGTGATAGAGTGCAGGCCGCGGGGGGAGGGAGAGCGTCAGTTTGATATAGCACAGGCTGCAGGTGGGAGGGAGTGCGTAGGTGTGATAGAGCGCAGGCCACAGGCAGAGGGAGTGCATCAGTGTGATAGAGCGCAGGCCACGGGGGATGGGAGAGCGTCAGTGTGATAGAGTGCAGGCCGCGGGGGGAGGGAGAGCATCAGTGTGATAGAGCACAGGCCGCGGGGGAGGGAGTGCGTAGGTGTGATAGAGCGCAGGCCACAGGCGGAGGGAGTGCATCAGTGTGATAGCGTGCAGGCCGCATTTTGGAGGGACTGTGTAAGTGTGATAGCGTGCAGGCCGCATGTTGAAGGGACTGTGTAAGTGTGATAGAGCGCAGGCCGCAGGGGGAGGGAGTGTGCGAGTGTGATAGAGCGCAAGCCGCAGGGGGAAGGAGTGTGTCAGTGTGATAGAGCGCAGGGTGAGGGAGAGCGTCAGTGAGATAGAGCGCAGGGTGAGGGAGAGTGTCAGTGAGATATAGCGCAGGCTGCAGGGTGAGGGAGAGCGTCAGTGTGATAGAGCGCAGGCTGCAGGGTGAGGGAGAGCGTCAGTGAGATAGAGCGCAGGGTGAGGGAGAGCGTCAGTGAGATAGAGCGCAAGGTGAGGGAGAGCGTCAGTGAGATAGAGCGCAGGCTGCAGGGTGAGGGAGAGCGTCAGTGAGATAGAGCGCAGGGTGAGGGAGAGCGTCAGTGAAATAGAGAGCAGGCTGCAGGGTGAGGGAGAGCGTCAGTGAGATAAAGCGCAGGCTGCAGGGTGAGGGAGAGCGTCAGTGAGATAGAGCGCAGGCTGCAGGGTGAGGGAGAGCGTCAGTGAGATAGAGCACAGCCTACAGGGTGAGGAAGTGTGTCAGTGAGATTGAGCGCAGGCTGCAGGGTGAGGGAGAGCGTCAGTGTGATAGAGCGAAGGCTGCAGGGGGAGGGAGAGCGTCAGTGTGATAGAGCGCAGGCTGCAGAGGGAGGGAGAGCGTCAGTGTGATAGAGCGCAGGCTACAGGGTGAGGAAGTGTGTCAGTGAGATTGAGCGCAGGCTGCAGGGTGAGGGAGAGTGTCAGTGTGATAGAGCGCAGGCTGCAGGGTGAGGGAGAGTGTCATTATGATAGAGCACAGGGTGAGGGAGAGCGTCAGTAAGATAGAGCGCAGGCTACAGGGTGAGGAAGTGTGTCAGTGAGATTGAGTGCAGGCTGCAGGGGGAGGGAGAGCGTCAGTGTGATAGAGCGCAGGCTGCGGTAGAGCGTCAGTAAGATAGAGCGCAGGGTGAGGAAGTGTGTCAGTAAGATAGAGCGCAGGCTGCAGGGGGGAGGGAGAGAGTCAATGTGATAGAGCGCAGGCTGCAGGGGGGAGGGAGAGTGTCAGTAAGATAGAGCGCAGGCCGTGGGGGAGGGAGTGCGTAAATGTGATAGAGCACAGGCCACAGGCGGAGGGAGTGCATCAGTGTGATAGAGCGCAGGCCACGGGGGATGGGAGTGCGTCAGTGTGATAGAGTGCAGGCCGCGGGGGGAGGGAGAGCGTCAATTTGATAGAGCACAGGCTGCAGGTGGGAGGGAGTGCGTAGGTGTGATAGAGCGCAGGCCACAGGCAGAGGGAGTGCATCAGTGTGATAGAGCGCAGGCCACGGGGGATGGGAGAGCGTCAGTGTGATAGAGTGCAGGCCGCGGGGGGAGGGAGAGCATCAGTGTGATAGAGCACAGGCCGCGGGGGAGGGAGTGCGTAGTTGTGATAGAGAGCAGGCCACAGGCAGAGGGAGTGCATCAGTGTGATAGCGTGCAGGCCGCATGTTGGAGGGACTGTGTAAGTGTGATAGCGTGCAGGCCGCATGTTGAAGGGACTGTGTAAGTGTGATAGAGCGCAGGCCGCAGGGGGAGGGAGTGTGTGAGTGTGATAGAGCGCAGGCTGCGGAAGAGCGTCAGTAAGATAGAGCGCAGGGTGAGGAAGTGTGTCAGTAAGATAGAGCGCAGGCTACAGGGGGGAGGGAGAGAGTCAATGTGATAGAGCGCAGACTGCAGGGGGGAGGGAGAGTGTCAGTAAGATAGAGCACAGGCCGCGGGGGAGGGAGTGCGTAAATGTGATAGAGCACAGGCCACAGGCGGAGGGAGTGCATCAGTGTGATAGAGCGCAGGCCACGGGGGATGGGAGTGCGTCAGTGTGATAGCGTGCAGGACGCGGGGGGAGGGAGAGTGTCAGTTTGATAGAGCACAGGCTGCAGGTGGGAGGGAGTGCGTAGGTGTGATAGAGCGCAGGCCACAGGCAGAGGGAGTGCATCAGTGTGATAGAGCGCAGGCCACGGGGAATGGGAGAGCGTCAGTGTGATAGAGTGCAGGCCGCGGGGGGAGGGAGAGCATCAGTGTGATAGAGCACAGGCCGCGGGGGAGGGAGTGTGTAGGTGGCCTGTGCAGGTTGCACTCTACAGACTTGTTAATACAGTAGTTGTGAAAACATCATGTATTCCTATGTTTCGGGCTTGCGCCAGTTGTCAGGCATAATATTGCCTGATCAATACATAAGGGATGGGGGGGATCATTAAATATATAAGGGGTGGATGTGAGTTGCTGAGAGGGGGGAAAAAAGAGACACAAAGTCTTTGTGTGTGTGTGTGTGTGTGTGTGTGTGTGTGTGTGACAGGTTGCACTCTGCAGACTTATTAATACAGTAGTTGTGAAAGCATCCTGTATTCCTATGTTTCGCGCCCGTTGTCAGGCATAATATTGTGCCCGACAATGGATGCAATCCCGAAATGTTGGAGTAAAGGACGTTTTTTAAACTGTTAACAAGTCTGCTGAGTGCAACCTGTCATCTCAATACATACATATATAAATACAAATATATATATATATATATATATGTGTGTGTGTGTATATATATATATATATATATATATTGTGACAAGAACACTGGGATAGTGTTTGAGGGCAAGTATGTTTGTCCCAGGTTCTTGTCTTACATGTGTTAGAAAAATGAAAACTTCTAGGAATATGTTTTGTTTTGTTAGAACCTTTTTAGTTTGTTGGAAAAGCTGGGTAAGGGCCCTGAAAGAGAGATGGGGCAAGTTCCAGACATTGGGCCCAGTTCGGGTCTTTGGCCTCACAGAAGGCTAATCAGGCTTTCAGCTGTGTAAGAGTGTTATAGGGCTGCTGGCCTGATTAGGGTGTGCAGACTGCCTGGGAAGACTGCAGGATCTCTGTGAGAGAAACACGCTTCCTGATACAAGTGAGCTATACAGTGTACTGGAGAACGCTGTGTTTTTTGTTTTAGTGATAGTTAGGAACATCTTGTGTTTAGTTAGTGCCGGACAGGCAAGGTATTTTCTTTTGCTGTTTGTTTTATTTTCTGTATAATAAAACTGGCTGGGGCCAGTTGTACCGGAAACTGGACTTGTGTGGTTCCTCAGCTGCTGCAGGCTGCCAATTATCCCAGGAAACGGCACCTTGTACCCTTACAGTGTTACAACTTTTATATATATATATATATATATATATATATATATATATATATCTATACACACATACATGTACACACGCATATAAAGACTTGGACAGACTTGGAGTGCAACCTATCATCTTTATGCATATATTGGGTTTACCAACCCTAGGAGGGCACCGTGAGTGTGAGACGCATGGAGCTGGTTTTATATTTATCCTGCAAATGTGTAGGTGGGCACAGCCAAAGGTGCGGTGCTGATGTGAGAGAGAGGCCCACCTATCTTAAGTGTCCCAGGCCCCCTGAAGACTTAATCCGGCCCTCGCTTAGGCTACGGGGCAGGAGGGTTAGGTTTAGGCAGCGGGGATGGGGGGTGGTTAGGGTGGGGCACAAAGGAAGGAGGTCAGCATTAGGCTTCAGGTAGGGAGGGTTAGGTGGGTGGGGAGAGGGTAGTACACCCTTAACTCACCCCTGTTGGTCTTTTAAACGCCGGGATCCTGGCATCGGTATTTTGCATGCCGGGATACCAGACGCCGAGATCTCATATTGATTCCTTCATGGCACCTGCTTTATTCAAGGACTGGCAATAGAGAGAGGGTTTGGGTTAGGCTGTGGGGGTGGGGGAGAGATAGGCTTGGGCACTAGGTGCGGAGGGTTAGGGTTAGGCACTAAGGAGGGAGAGTTAGGGATAGGCTGTGAGGGTGGGTTAGTCTGCAGGTAGGGAGAGTTAGGGTTAGGGGTGTAGAGGGTGACGGTTAGCATATTTACCTAATAGGTTTTAGGATTCAGACCATCAGGATGCAACAGCTGTCTGTCTTCTGACGGCTGGCATTCCAAGCGCCAGGATCTTGACACCATCCCCTATATTGTGCTAGAGGGAAGATATATGAGTCCATAAGAGACTACCAGCAACTTGTGCATGAGCAGTTTGACTTCCACTACTCCGGGAACATGCACCAGGTGAGGTTTCCTTCTTTTTAGCCAGCAAGCTATTTTACTGAATAAATGCTACTCAAATCACTAACTATGTATGATAGCATACAACGGGCCAGATTCATTAAGGATTGCAAATGCAAAGCAGCTTGCAGCAGCTTTGTGTTTGCGTCCTTAGCAATGCAAATACAGGAAGAGGTGCATACCACCTACTCCCTGCATTTGCAATGTGATTGCATACCAGATGAACATCGCGAACATCAGTTGCGATGTTCATCTGCAACTGCAGGCTGCTCGCTGCTGTCGTAGTGCAGCTTGCAGGACCAAGGTAACTGCATCTCGCGACGGGTACAGGTCCTGGGCATGTGCTGTTTCCCCACCATCGGGAAACTGCACATAGGATCGCTTAAGCGATCCATAATCAATCAGGCCCGAAGACAGAAAAGTGCTTGGAGCAACTGTTAAATGGAATACAAATCCTGACACATGTGGCCTGCTTTCAAATTGATTGTAAAAAAGCCCCACTTTCTCACGTTCCAGGCACCATTTCTGTGTTTTGAAATGCACACATCATAATAAATCAAAATATCAACTCCAAAAGTTAGAATTAGTAGTTAATGTTATCTGATATCCTTTTAACTCAAAATAAAATGTAGGGAATTCGATAGTGGGCAAAGACATCTGCCCAGCCGAATCAGTGCAGCAACAGCAGCACTTTACGGCAGCCAGAACTCTCACAAAACTGCTCGCACCCACTTAGGGTTGTAAGTAGTTTTGTGCGAATTTGGGATTCGGCTGGGCAGGCGATTGGTGTGAGATGCAGTGCTGTTGCCAGCATTTAAACACCAAAGTAACAGCAATTCGCACCCATTGCCTGCACTTATATTCCCCCCGACGTTTCAAAAAGGAGTGTGCTTAATTTGCATCTGCATGCACGAATATGTATCTTCTCTTCCAGTGAAAGGGACGGCAAGTGCGAATTATATACATTTATTTACTAAGCAAGCATCGGGTTCTAAAACTCAGCGCTTTTGATTGTGTTTGTACCCAAAATTTAAAAGAGCAATGCTTTTACTAGTCGGGTTTTGCCAGTAATATCATTGACCTTTTACATTTTGGGCATAAACACGATTGGAAGAACAGAGGGGGTCATTCCGAGTTGTTCGCTCGCAAGCTGCTTTTAGCAGCTTTGCACACGCTAAGCCGCCGCCTACTGGGAGTGAATCTTAGCTTATCAAAATTGCGAACGAAAGATTAGCAGAATTGCGAATAGACACTTCTTAGCAGTTTCTGAGTAGCTCCAGACTTACTCGGCATCTGCGATCAGTTCAGTCAGTTTCGTTCCTGATTTGACGTCACAAACACACCCAGCGTTCGCCCAGACACTCCTCCGTTTCTCCAGCCACTCCCGCGTTTTACCCAGAAACGGTAGCGTTTTTTCGCACACACCCATAAAACTACCAGTTTCCGCCCAGAAACACCCACTTCCTGTCAATCACACTCCGATCACCAGAACGAAGAAAAAAACCTTGCAATGCCGTGAGTAAAATACCTAACTGCATAGCAAATTTACTTGGCGCAGTCGCACTGCGGACATTGCGCATGCGCATTAGCGACTAATCGCTCCGTTGCGACAAAAAAATAACGAGCGAACAACTCGGAATGACCCCCTGAGTTTTAAACCCCATCACTTAGTAACTAAACCCCTATGAGGCAGAATGACAAAAATGACAGAAAACTGCTCTGGGAATCCCCAAAAAACTGTCCACGTGAAAATACGGCTCTGTAGAACTGTCATCTACGCATGCTTGCACTGGGAAGGCAGAGCAATGAGAGAAATGGTTGACTAAAGTAGGCCAAGTACAATAAGGGCAGGATCTCCCATTTGCTGACAGATGCGGATTTGCACTGAAACTCATAAACAACTGTGAAAACTGTATAATTTGTGAGTGGTTGAGAGAAAGGACAAATACAAAGTGATGATGATGGTCAATAGGACTACTTATAATTGGATGGTGAGATGCACTGCTGACACTGCAAGGTGCTATCTTTATTGCGCATTCCCAGTATTCCAGATTTAGTCATATCTACCTGGGTGCCATCCATCTGCAGTGTATCGCCAGGGCCTGATTAAACGCCAGATGATTATCACTTGATCAATTGTTGCTTTGAACTTTATTCATCATGCTCAATCTAGTAGCATGCTAGGCTTACTGTTGATTATTTGTATTTAGTTTTGATTTTCACATCTCTATAATGATGATTTTATAATAACAAAAACTGTATTACACTATCCAGTCTCTCAGTTTTCTTTTGGGGTCATTTCCTATGAAGTACTGTATTTGTTTTAGGACTTACCAAGTAGAAGATTCTGGTGCTGTGGGGATAGACATTGTGGAAGAGACATTGCTCTGTTTGACATCAGCACTGGTTGTACTTGGGAACATCATATGGATAATGGATAAAGGGCCTACTATATGAATAATGGGCCTGAATCAGAGTTGTAAGGTATTGCACAGCTGCAGGGAAGCAGCTGTGCAGTACCGTCTAACTAATATGCTAATGCAGCAGGAATCATCTGGTGTAAATAGACACCTCCTACCTGCTTCAAAGATCCACTGCTGCGCACCACACCATCACCACGCACCATCAGATCACTCTGTGTGTCATAGGTCATCTGAGTAACCTTTGTCATGCTCGGCTGGAATTGGGGATCCAGTGACTGAGATTTGCCCAAGGAAGTGATTGCCTGTGGATAAAGAAGGCGTGGGAGCTGGATATAGTTCCTTCTCATAATACAAGCGATCAATGGAGAACGTAGACGGAGCTAGGAGTCAGTGAGTTGTAGTTACAAAAGGAGACTGAGGATGAAGAACTGCAGACTTGTGACTGTGGCTTGAAAGACAATAATGAACTGTGGGCTTGTGACTGTGGTTTGAAAGATGAGGCTGAAGATAAAGAATTGTGGACTTGTGGCTGTGGTTTGAAAGACGAGGCTGTAGATAATGAATAAAGACGAGGCTGAAGATAATGAACCGCGGACTTGTGACTGTGGCTTGAAAGACAGAGCAAAGAGCACGGGAACTGTCTGTGACCTGTGATCCTTACCGGATTGGGGATTACAAGTGCGCTCTCACAAACGGTGGTAGGTTAGAGACGACAGGGCTGCTGGATCTTATGAATGATGGCAGAGCAGGACCGGGGAGTAACCAAGACACAGAAGTAATCCTGGGAACACAGAGCTGTAGCACCTACACCTAAGTAAAAACCTGAACTGTCACCCCTGCCATGAACCAGCCCCCTTTTATGAAGCGTGCTCTCCCTGGATTGGCTGAACACAACAAGGAGCTTGCTTCATACTTCAGAATTGGTCTCCAACATGGCGGCTCCCAGTAAGGCAGACACTTCCACCAGTGTTTAGACAGCTTCCCGTACCCGACCGCCCAACACCTGCATCCAGTGTGATCCGCCGCAGCAGCATCCCGCCACCGCAAGCGGACCCACCACAGCCGCCTACCCGTCGCAGTCGAACTCGCCGCAGCAGCCCCCGCGGCCCCGGCGACAAGGTAAGGTCCAGGGCACTGACAACCTTCAGGCTGCTCAGCTCCGCAGTGGAGGCCAGTAAATCTGTATTAGCAGGCACAGTCACTGACTTCAGCACCCCCACAAAACTGAGGCGGCATACTTCCGTTTTGTGGAACGGACCTTGCTGCCGCCCTGAAATGCTCTCAGCCTGTCAATCAGGCTGGAGCTTAGGGGGCAAAAGTGTATATACCAAGTATATATATTCAGGCGCTATAGTGGGTGTTTTTCCAGCTACTGTATATTGGGAGATGGTCAATCTCCCTAGATTGGTAATAAATATAAGAGAAATTATAGCGCTATAGATTTAAACATAAAAAAAACACAATTTAATTAATAAAACTTAAAAGAACATGAAATTAATATACGATTCAAATAAAAATAGCAAGCTTAAAGGTAAAAATTCAATTGATTCTTAAGTGTCAGCTGTAAACGACCGTGTCCCTTTAAGTGGATGGATAGTTCATAATAGTAGGCAAGTTTATATGTAAAACATCCAGTGGTTATGGTGTTACCGGTCCACTGTTCAGCCTTGTAAATTGCCAGGTATTTAAATGTCCAGAATTCCACCAAGTTGTTGTCAGGTGAAACTGAGGGAACGTCTTTGTAGTGGCAGCGGGTACACTTGCTCCTGATGCGTTTCACTGCTCCAGGCAACTTTGTCAAAAGGGTGTTTAGGGGGCACTGCATGCAAGGACACAGGACCCGTTCTACACATGCACATAATGGATCCTGCATATGCGCACTTTCCCCACCATCTGACTTGTACGCTAATCATCGGGTTAGCGTACAAGTCTGAATCAGGCCCAATATCAGGTTTATCTTAAGGGACATAGGCCATCATTCCGAGTTGTTTGCTCGCTAGCAGATTTTAGCAGCATTGCACATGCTAGGCCGCCGCCCTCTGGGTGTGTATCTTGGCTTAGCAGAATAGCGAATGAAAGATTAGCAGAATTGCGAATAGAAAATTCTTAGTAGTTTCCGAGTAGCTCGAGACTTACTCCTACACTGCGATCAGCTCAGCCCGTTTCGTTCCTAATTTGACGTCACAAACGCGCCCTGCGTTCGTCCAGCCACTCCCCCGTTTCTCCAGACACTCCCGCGTTTTATCCTGGCACTCCAGCGTTTTTCCGCACACTCCCAGAAAACGGTCAGTTTCCGCCCAGAAACACCCACTTCCTGACAATCACACTCCGATCACTTCAACGATGAAAATTCTTTATTCGGACGTGAGTAAATCTACTAAGTTTTGTGCTAAAATACTTAGCGCATGCGCACTGCGTACCATGCACATGTGCATTTTTGCCTCAATCGCTCCGTTGCGAAAATCGGCAACGAGCGAACAACTCGGAATGACCACCATAATATTATTTTCTGAGCTCTTGTATGACTTTATCTGTTTTGATTTGTAAGTTTGTATTGTGACTATTAGATAAAGACATGTAGGTTTTTCAATACAGTGCAACTAGTTTCCTATTTTTTTGTTACTCATGCAGATATTGTTTGTATGTGCATCTTTTAGCAATATTTAGCTTTATCTATAGTTATCATAGGTACAGTAAGGGTGGTGGGGTTGTGGAACAAAGTAACCTACCTCTGTCACACACTAACACTTCAGGTGAGCTGCACCTAGGGGTCATTCCGAGTTGATAGCTCGCTAGCTTTTTTTTTGCAGAGCTGCGATCAGATAGTCGCCGCCTATGGGGGAGTGTATTTTCGTTTTTCAAGTGTGCGAACGCTTGTGCAGCCGAGCAGTACAAAAACAGTTTGTGCAGTTTCTGAGTAGGTCTGAACTTACTCAGCCGCTGCGATCACTTCAGCCTGTCCGGTCCCGGAAACTGACGTCAGACACCCGCCCTGCAAACGCTAGGACATGCCTGAGTTTTTCCAACCACTCCCAGAAAACGGTCAGTTGACACCCATAATCGCCCTCTTCCTGTCAATCTTCTTGCGATCGGCTGTGCGAATGGATTCTTTGTTCAATCCATCTCCCAGCACTGATCCGCTTTGTACCCGTACGACGCACTTGCGCATTGCGGTGCATACGCATGCGCAGTTTTGCCAAGTTTTGACCTGATCGCAGTGCTGCAAAATATAGCTAGCATGCGATCAGGTCGGAATGACCCCCAATGTTCCTTAGAAAAGAAAGCCGATTAATACCTGATACCCATGTCTAATCAGATGATGGGAAACCTAGCAACTATGGACCTGGCTATCAGGTTGGGTATAATGTCATCACTAGCACAAGTGCCTCCAACATCCTTTTTACCTATATGAGTGCCCACACACATCAGCTAATGGCCCTCATTCCGAGTTGTTCGCTCGCTAGCTGCTTTTAGCAACATTGCACACACTAGGCCGCCGCCCACTGGGAGTGTATCTTAGCTTAGCAGAAGTGCGAACGAAAGATTAGCAGAATTGCTACTAAATATTTTCTTGCAGTTTCTGAGTAGCTCCAGACCTACTCCTAGATTGCCATCAGCTCGGTCCGTTTAGTTCCTGGTTTGACGTCACAAACACGCCCTGCGTTCGGCCAACTACTCCCCCGTTTCTCCAGACACTCCTGCGTTTTTACCTGGCACGCCTGCGTTTTTTAGCACACTCCCGGAAAATGCTCAGTTACCACCCAGAAACGCCCCTTTCCTGTCAATCAATCACGATCAGCAGTGCGACTGAAAAGCACCGCACGAACAACAGCAAAATTGCTTAGTACCATGCACATTTAGCAACAAATCGCAGCATAGCGAAATTCGGCAACGAGCGAACAACTCGGAATGACCGCCAATGTCCGTCTCCACACAGGTTAGACTGACACTTGCCCGACCTACGCAGGAAATCACAATGAAACCATTATAATCATCAAGATACGATAGAGGTCATCTTGAGTTGCAGTGTCATCTCAGGATGATACAGTACACCTCCTACAGACACTTTTCTCTAACGTCCTAGTGGATGCTGGGAACTCTGTAAGGACCATGGGGAATAGACGGGCTCCGCAGGAGACAGGGCACTTTAAGAAAGAATTTGGATACTGGTGTGCTCTGGCTCCTCCCTCTATGTCCCTCCTCGAGACCTCAGTTTGAATCTGTGCCCGGACGAGCTGGGTGCAACTTAGTGAGCTCTCCTGAGCTTGCTAAAAAGAAAGTATTTTGTTAGGTTTTTTTATTTTCAGAGAGATCTGCTGGCAACAGACTCTCTGCTACGTGGGACTGAGGGGAGAGAAGCAGCCCTACTCACTGAAGATAGGTCCTGCTTCTTAGGCTACTGGACACCATTAGCTCCAGAGGGATCGTACACAGGATCACACCCTTGGTCGTCCGATCCCGGAACCGCGCCGCCGTCCCCCTCGCAGAGCCGGAAGACAGAAGCCGGTGACAGAAGCAAGAAGACTTCGAAATCGGCGGCAGAAGACTCCAGTCTTCATATGAGGTAGCGCACAGCACTGCAGCTGTGCGCCATTGCTCCAACACTAAACCCACATACTCCGGTCACTGTAGGGTGCAGGGCGCAGGGGGGGTCGCCCTGGGCAGCAATTAGAGACCTCTTGGCAAAAGTGGGCATATATACAGTTGGGCACTGTATATATGCATGGGCCCCCCCATATTTATACACAGAAACGCGGGACAGAAGCCCGCCGCTGAGGGGGCGGGGCTTCTTCCTCAGCACTCACCAGCGCCATGTTTTTTCTCCACAGCACCGCTGAGAGGAAGCTCCCCAGCCTCTCCCCTGCAGTTACACGGTAGAAGAGGGTAAAAAGAGAGGGGGGGGGCACATAATTAGGCGCAAAAATCAATATAAACAGCAGCTACTGGGTTAACATTAAGTTACTGTGTTATTCCTGGGTTAATAGCGCTGGGATGTGTGCTGGCATACTCTCTCTCTGTCTCTCCAAAGGGCCTTATGGGGGAATTGTCTTCAGATGAGCATTCCCTGAGTGTGTGGTGTGTCGGTACATGTGTGTCGACATGTCTGAGGTAAAAGGCTCCCCTAAGGAGGAGATAGAGCAAATGTGTGTGTGAGGGTGTCTCCGTCGACAACGCCGACACCTGTTTGGATATGTGTAATTAAGTGCTAAGGTGAATTTATTGCACAAAAGATTAGAGAACAGACAGGAAATCTACCCATATCTGTCCCTATGTCGCAGAGACCTTCAGAGTCTCTCAATGCTCACTATCCAAAATAATAAACACTGATATCGACACGGAGGTTGACTCCAGTGTCGACTACGATAATGCAAAGTTACAGCCAAAATGGCAGAAAAGTATTCAATATGATTATTGTAATAAAAGATGATTTGCATATCACTGATGACTAGTGATGTGCACCGGAAATTTTTCGGGTTTTGTGTTTTGGTTTTGGGTTCGGTTCCGCGGCCGTGTTTTGGATTCGGACTCGTTTTGGCAAAACCTCACCGAAAAATTTTTGTCGGATTCGGGTGTTTTTTTCAAAAAACCCTAAAAAACAGCTTAAATCATAGAATTTGGGGGTCATTTTGATCCCATAGTATTATTAACCTCAATAACCATAATTTCCACTCATTTTCAGTCTATTCTGAACACCTCACACCTCACAATATTATTTTTAGTCCTAAAATTTGCACCGAGGTCGCTGGATGGCTAAGCTAAGCGACACAAGTGGCCGACACAAACACCTGGCCCATCTAGGAGTGGCACTGCAGTGTCAGACAGGATGGCCCTTCAAAAAAATACTCCCCAAACAGCACATGATGCAAAGAAAAAAAGAGGCGCACCAAGGTCGCTGTGTGACTAAGCTAAGCGACACAAGTGGGCGACACAAACACCTGGCCCATCTAGGAGTGGCACTGCAGTGTCAGACAGGATGGCTCTTCAAAAAAATACTCCCCAAACAGCACATGATGCAAAGAAAAAAAGAGGCGCACCAAGGTCGCTGTGTGACTAAGCTAAGCGACACAAGTGGCCGACACAAACACCTGGCCCATCTAGGAGTGGCACTGCAGTGTCAGACAGGATGGCCCTTCAAAAAAATACTCCCCAAACAGCACATGATGCAAAGAAAAAAAGAGGCGCAATGAGGTAGCTGTGTGACTAAGCTAAGCGACCCAAGTGGCCGACACAAACACCTGGCCCATCTAGGAGTGGCACTGCAGTGTCAGACAGGATGGCCCTTCAAAAAAATACTCCCCAAACAGCACATGATGCAAAGAAAAAAAGAGGTGCACCAAGGTCGCTGTGTGACTAAGCTAAGCGACCCAAGTGGCCGACACAAACACCTGGCCCATCTAGGAGTGGCACTGCAGTGTCAGGCAGGATGGCGCTTCAAAAAATTGTCCCCAAACAGCACATGACGCAAAGAAAAAAAGAGGCGCACCAAGGTCGCTGTGTGACTAAGCTAAGCGACACAAGTGGGCGACACAAACACCTGGCCCATCTAGGAGTGGCACTGCAGTGTCAGACAGGATGGCTCTTCAAAAAAATACTCCCCAAACAGCACATGATGCAAAGAAAAAAAGAGGCGCACCAAGGTCGCTGTGTGACTAAGCTAAGCGACACAAGTGGCCGACACAAACACCTGGCCCATCTAGGAGTGGCACTGCAGTGTCAGACAGGATGGCCCTTCAAAAAAATACTCCCCAAACAGCACATGATGCAAAGAAAAAAAGAGGCGCAATGAGGTAGCTGTGTGACTAAGCTAAGCGACCCAAGTGGCCGACACAAACACCTGGCCCATCTAGGAGTGGCACTGCAGTGTCAGACAGGATGGCCCTTCAAAAAAATACTCCCCAAACAGCACATGATGCAAAGAAAAAAAGAGGTGCACCAAGGTCGCTGTGTGACTAAGCTAAGCGACCCAAGTGGCCGACACAAACACCTGGCCCATCTAGGAGTGGCACTGCAGTGTCAGGCAGGATGGCGCTTCAAAAAATTGTCCCCAAACAGCACATGACGCAAAGAAAAAAAGAGGCGCACCAAGGTCGCTGTGTGACTAAGCTAAGCGACACAAGTGGCTGACACAAACACCAGGCCCATCTAGGAGTGGCACTGCAGTGTCAGACAGGATGGCACTTCAAAAAAATACTCCCCAAACAGCACATGATGCAACGAAAAAAAGAGGCGCAATGAGGTATCTGTGTGACTAAGCTAAGCGACCCAAGTGGCCGACACAAACACCTGGCCCATCTAGGAGTGGCACTGCAGTGTCAGGCAGGTTGGCCCTTCAAAAAAATTGTCCCCAAACAGCACATGATGCAAAGAAAAAAAGAGGCGCACCAAGGTCGCTGTGTGACTAAGCTAAGCGACACAAGTGGCCGACACAAACACCTGGCCCATCTAGGAGTGGCACTGCAGTGTCAGGCAGGATGGCCCTTCAAAAAAATTGTCCCCAAACAGCACATGATGCAAAGAAAAATGAAAGAAAAAAGAGGTGCAAGATGGAATTGTCCTTGGGCCCTCCCACCCACCCTTATGTTGTATAAACAGGACATGCACACTTTAACGAACCCATCATTTCAGTGACAGGGTCTGCCACACGACTGTGACTGAAATGACTGGTTGGTTTGGGCCCCCACCAAAAAAGAAGCAATCAATCTCTCCTTGCACAAACTGGCTCTACAGAGGCAAGATGTCCACCTCATCATCATCCTCCGATTCCTCACCCCTTTCACTGTGTACATCCCCTCCTCACAGATTATTAATTCGTCCCCACTGGAATCCACCATCTCAGGTCCCCGTGTACTTTCTGGAGGCAATTGCTGCTGGTGAATGTCTCCACGGAGGAATTGATTATAATTCATTTTAATGAACATCATCTTCTCCACATTTTCTGGAAGTAACCTCGTACGCCGATTGCTAACAAGGTGAGCGGATGCACTAAACACTCTTTCGGAGTACACACTGGAGGGAGGGCAACTTAGGTAGAATAAAGCCAGTTTCTGCAAGGGCCTCCAAATTGCCTCTTTTTCCTGCCAGTATACGTACGGACTGTCTGACGTGCCTACATGGATGCGGTCACTCATATAATCCTCCACCATTCTTTCAATGGAGAGAGAATCATATGCAGTGACAGTAGACGACATGTCAGTAATCGTTGCCAGGTCCTTCAGTCCGGACAAGATGTCAGCACTCGCTCCAGACTGCCCTGCATCACCGCCAGCGGGTGGGCTCGGAATTCTTAGCCTTTTCCTCGCACCCCCAGTTGCGGGAGAATGTGAAGGAGGAGATGGTGACGGGTCACGTTCCGCTTGACTTGACAATTTTCTCACCAGCAGGTCTTTGAACCTCTGCAGACTTGTGTCTGCCGGAAAGAGAGATACAACGTAGGTTTTAAATCTAGGATCGAGCACGGTGGCCAAAATGTAGTGCTCTGATTTCAACAGATTGACCACCCGTGAATCCTGGTTAAGCGAATTAAGGGCTCCATCCACAAGTCCCACATGCCTAGCTCCTCCTTCAATGTCTCCAGCTTCTTCTGCAAAAGCCTGATGAGGGGAATGACCTGACTCAGGCTGGCAGTGTCTGAACTTACTTCACGTGTGGCAAGTTCAAAGGGTTGCAGAACCTTGCACAACGTTGAAATCATTCTCCACTGCGCTTGAGTCAGGTGCATTCCACCTCCTTTGCCTATATCGTGGCCAGATGTATAGGCTTGAATGGCCTTTTGCTGCTCCTCCATCCTCTGAAGCATATAGAGGGTTGAATTCCACCTTGTTACCACCTCTTGCTTCAGATGATGGCAGGGCAGGTTCAGGAATGTTTGGTGGTGCTCCAGTCTTCTGTACGCGGTGCATGAATGCCGAAAGTGGCCCACAATTCTTCGGGCCACCGACAGCATCTCTTGCACGCCCCTGTCGTTTTTTAAATAATTCTGCACCACCAAATTCAAGGTATGTGCAAAATATGGGACGTGATGGAATTTGCACGCACAATATTGCTGGCGTTGTCCGATGTCACAAATCCCCAGGAGAGTCCAATTGGGGTAAGCCATTCTGCGATGATCTTCCTCAGTTGCTGTAAGAGGTTGTCAGCTGTGTGCCTATTCTGGAAAGCGGTGATACAAAGCGTAGCCTGCCTAGGAACGAGTTGGCGTTTGCGAGATGCTGCTACTGGTGCCGCCGCTGCTGTTCTTGCTGCGGGAGGCAATACATCTACCCAGTGGGCTGTCACAATCATATAGTCCTGAGTCTGCCCTGCTCCACTTGTCCACATGTCCGTGGTTAAGTGGACATTTGGTACAACTGCATTTTTTAGGACACTGGTGACTCTTTTTCTGAGGTCTGTGTACATTTTCGGTATCGCCTGCCTAGAGAAATGGAACCTAGATGGTATTTGGTACCGGGGACACAGTACCTCAATCAAGTCTATAGTTGGCTCTGAATTAACGATGGATACCGGAACCACGTTTCTCACCGCCCAGGCTGCCAAGGCCTCAGTTATCCGCTTTGCAGCAGGATGACTGCTGTGATATTTCATCTTCCTCGCAAAGGGCTGTTGGACAGTCAATTGCTTACTGGAAGTAGTACAAGTGGTCTTCCGACTTCCCCTCTGGGATGACGATCGACTCCCAGCAGCAACAACAGCAGCGCCAGCAGCAGTAGGCGTTACACTCAAGGATGCATCGGAGGAATCCCAGGCAGGAGAGGACTCGTCAGACTTGACAGTGACATGGCCTGCAGGACTATTGGCTTTCCTGGGTAAGGAGGAAATTGACACTGAGGGAGTTGGTGGTGTGGTTTGCAGGAGCTTGGTTACAAGAGGAAAGGATTTAGTGGTCAGTGGACTGCTTCCGCTGTCACCCAAAGTTTTTGAACTTGTCACTGACTTATGATGAATACGCTGCAGGTGACGTATAAGGGAGGATGTTCCGAGGTGGTTAACGTCCTTACCCCTACTTATTACAGCTTGACAAAGGCAACACACGGCTTGACACCTGTTGTCCGCATTTGTGTTGAAATAATTCCACACCGAAGAGCTGATTTTTTTTGTATTTTGACCAGGCATGTCAATGGCCATATTCCTCCCACGGACAACAGGTGTCTCCCCCTGTGCCTGACTTAAACAAACCACCTCACCATCAGAATCCTCCTTGTCAATTTCCTCCCCAGCGCCAGCAACACCCACATCCTCATCCTGGTGTACTTCAACACTGACATCTTCAATTTGACTATCAGGAACTGGACTGCTGGTGCTCCTTCCAGCACTTGCAGGGGGCGTGCAAATGGTGGAAGGCGCAAGCTCTTCCCGTCCAGTGTTGGGAAGGTCAGGCATCGCAACCGACACAATTGGACTCTCCTTGGGGATTTGTGATTTCGAAGAACGCACAGTTCTTTGCTGTGCTTTTGCCAGCTTAAGTCTTTTCTTTTTTCTAGCGAGAGGATGAGTGCTTCCATCCTCATTTGAAGCTGAACCACTAGCCATGAACATAGGCCAGGGCCTCAGCCGTTCCTTGCCACTCCGTGTCGTAAATGGCATATTGGCAAGTTTACGCTTCTCCTCAGACGCTTTTAATTTTGATTTTTGGGTCATTTTACTGAACGTTTGTGTTTTGGATTTTACATGCTCTCTACTATGACATTGGGCATCGGCCTTGGCAGACGACGTTGATGGCATTTCATCGTCTCGGCCATGACTAGTGGCAGCAGCTTCAGCACGAGGTGGAAGTGGATCTTGATCTTTCCCTATTTTTTTAACCTCCACATTTTTGTTCTCTATATTTTAATGTGTGGAATTATATGCCCGTATCAATAGCAATGGCCTACTACTATATATACTGCGCACAACTAAATTGCACCACAGGTATACAATGTAGATGGATAGTATACTTAATGGATGACGAGTGACGACACAGAGGTAGGTACAGCAGTGGCCTACCGTACTGCTATATATAGTCTACTGGTGGACACTGTCAGCAAACTGCTAAACTAGTCTAAAAAAATGCACCACAGGTATACAATGTAGATGGATAGTATACTTAATGGATGACGAGTGACGACACAGAGGTAGGTACAGCAGTGGCCTACCGTACTGCTATATATAGTATACTGGTGGACACTGTCAGCAAACTGCTAAACTAGTCTAAAAAAATGCACCACAGGTATACAATGTAGATGGATAGTATACTTAATGGATGACGAGTGACGACACAGAGGTAGGTACAGCAGTGGCCTACCGTACTGCTATATATAATATACTGGTGGACACTGTCAGCAAACTGCTAAACTAGTCTAAAAAAATGCACCACAGGTATACAATGTAGATGGATAGTATACTTAATGGATGACGAGTGACGACACAGAGGTAGGTACAGCAGTGGCCTACTGTACTGCTATATATAGTATACTGGTGGACACTGTCAGCAAACTGCTAAACTAGTCTAAAAAAATGCACCACAGGTATACAATGTAGATGGATAGTATACTTAATGGATGACGAGTGACGACACAGAGGTAGGTACAGCAGTGGCCTACCGTACTGCTATATATAGTATACTGGTGGACACTGTCAGCAAACTGCTAAACTAGTCTAAAAAAATGCACCACAGGTATACAATGTAGATGGATAGTATACTTAATGGATGACGAGTGACGACACAGAGGTAGGTACAGCAGTGGCCTACCGAACTGCTATATATAGTATACTGGTGGACACTGTCAGCAAACTGCTAAACTAGTCTAAAAAAACGCACTACAGGTATTCAATGTAGATGGACAGTATACTTAATGGATGACGAGTGACAACACAGAGGTAGGTACAGCAGTGGCCTACCGTACTGCTATATATAGTATACTGGTGGACACTGTCAGCAAACTGCTAAACTAGTCTAAAATGCACCACAGGTATACAATGTAGATGGATAGTATACTTAATGGATGACGAGTGACGACACAGAGGTAGGTACAGCAGTGGCCTACCGTACTGCTATATATAGTATACTGGTGGACACTGTCAGCAAACTGCTAAACTAGTCTAAAAAAATGCACCACAGGTATACAATGTAGATGGATAGTATACTTAATGGATGACGAGTGACGACACAGAGGTAGGTACAGCAGTGGCCTACCGTACTACTATATATAGTATACTGGTGGACACTGTCAGCAAACTGCTAAACTAGTCTAAAAAAATGCACCACAGGTATACAATGTAGATGGATAGTATACTTAATGGATGACGAGTGACGACACAGAGGTAGGTACAGCAGTGGCCTACCGTACTACTATATATAGTATACTGGTGGACACTCTCAGCAAACTGCTAAACTAGTCTAAAAAAATGCACCACAGGTATAGAATGTAGATGGATAGTATACTTAATGGATGACGAGTGACGACACAGAGGTAGGTACAGCAGTGGCCTACTGTACTGCTATATATAGTATACTGGTGGACACTGTCAGCAAACTGCTAAACTAGTCTAAAAAAATGCACCACAGGTATACAATGTAGATGGATAGTATACTTAATGGATGACGAGTGACGACACAGAGGTAGGTACAGCAGTGGCCTACTGTACTGCTATATATAGTATACTGGTGGACACTGTCAGCAAACTGCTAAACTAGTCTAAAAAAATGCACCACAGGTATACAATGTAGATGGATAGTATACTTAATGGATGACGAGTGACGACACAGAGGTAGGTACAGCAGTGGCCTACCGTACTGCTATATATAGTATACTGGTGGACACTGTCAGCAAACTGCTAAACTAGTCTAAAAAAATGCACCACAGGTATACAATGTAGATGGATAGTATACTTAATGGATGACGAGTGACGACACAGAGGTAGGTACAGCAGTGGCCTACCGAACTGCTATATATAGTATACTGGTGGACACTGTCAGCAAACTGCTAAACTAGTCTAAAAAAATGCACTACAGGTATTCAATGTAGATGGATAGTATACTTAATGGATGACGAGTGACAACACAGAGGTAGGTACAGCAGTGGCCTACCGTACTGCTATATATAGTATACTGGTGGACACTGTCAGCAAACTGCTAAACTAGTCTAAAATGCACCACAGGTATACAATGTAGATGGATAGTATACTTAATGGATGACGAGTGACGACACAGAGGTAGGTACAGCAGTGGCCTACCGTACTGCTATATATAGTATACTGGTGGACACTGTCAGCAAACTGCTAAACTAGTCTAAAAAAATGCACCACAGGTATACAATGTAGATGGATAGTATACTTAATGGATGACGAGTGACGACACAGAGGTAGGTACAGCAGTGCACTCTGCACTGTACTACTCCTATATAATATTAATTATACTGGTGGTCCCCAGTCCCCACAATAAAGCAGCACACTGTCAGCAAAACTCTGCACTGTACTCCTGCTATAGCTGCTCCCCAGTCCCCACAATTAAGCAGTGTGAGCACTCAGCACAGATATATCATGAAGCACACTGAGCACAGATATGGTATGGAGCATTTTTTTCAGGCAGAGAACGGATAAAAAAAACTGGTGGTCACTTATCAGCAAAACTCTGCACTGTACTCCTAACAGCTGCTCCCCAATCCTCCCCACAATTAAGCAATAAAAAACAAACAAGAATCAACTGTCTTCTACAATAAACGGAGAGGACGCCAGCCACGTCCTCTCCCTATCATCTCCAATGCACGAGTGAAAATGGCGGCGACGCGCGGCTGCTTATATAGAATCCGAATCTCGCGAGAATCCGACAGCGGGATGATGACGTTCAGGCGCGCTCGGGTTAACCGAGCCATACGGGAGAATCCGAGTATGGCTCGGACCCGTGTAAAAAGGGTAAAGTTCAGGGGAGTTCGGTTTCTCGGAAACCGAACCCGCTCATCACTACTGATGACTCATCTGTCCCTGACACAAGGGTACACATGTTTAAGGGGAAGAAAGCTGAGGTAAATTTCTCTCCTCTCATGATGAAAAAGAGCGGGAATCTCCAGACAAGAGACTGCAGTTTCCCACAAAGATTTCTCAGACAGTATCCTTACCCACTAGGGCCAGGATAGGATGGGAATCTTCCCCTAGGGTGTCACGTTTGCCCAAAAGGTAGCCCTGACGTAACAGCTATTCTCAGGGATCCTGCAGAGAGCGTGCACATTCTGGTACACTACTCAGACCGGCGATTGTGTCGTCATGGGTTTATAGCGCTGTGGCAGCGTGGACAGGTACCTTATCAGCAGAGATTGAGACCATAGTATGTAGATATATATATATGTATATATAGAGATATATATATATATATATATATATATATATATATATTAAAGATGCTGTCTCTCAGCTGAGAGTGTGGATCTATTACATAGGTATGAATCAAGTACTTTTCCAAGGATTTTTTTTGTATATATGGATTTTTAATATATATGTTTTTTTGAGTCATTTTACGATCGTGAGTCTTGCTGCTACTATCCTTTTTCAGACTCCGTTTTTTTAAAGAATTGTTTCTGTCAGCTGCATGTCTCCCCGAGTGTGTGGGGTATTTTTTAATAATAAAAATTGTGTTTTTTGCATATGGATTCATTGTGATTGGAACACATTTTTTTGAGAAACCTGCCACTACGGTGGAGTGATTACACACGGAGACAGGAACTTTCTCTTTTACCCTGGTCAGTCTCCCAAAGAAACCCAGATGAGCTTACACACAACCATCTTTTCTGTGAGTAGGGTACGCCTGATATTTTCTCACTAAATATAAAGAAACCTTGATGTGCTTCCATCAGTATTCTTTTGTGTGAGTGAGGTACGCTTCCTTCTCTCTGGGCAAAGTGCACTTACGAGTTGATCATAGTGGTGGAATAAAAAGATACCTTGATGGGCGTTTCCCCTCTATAGAAAGAGTGAGTTAAGGTATATCCCCGCGTGGAGAGTGATCACTATTCCTTTATGGATGAATGCATATATTAAGGAAAGAGAATATTGTACAGTTTAGAGAAGTGTTGTGCAGGTTAGAGATGAGCGCCTGAAATTTTTCGGGTTTTGTGTTTTGGTTTTGGGTTCGGTTCCGCGGCCGTGTTTTGGGTTCGACCGCGTTTTGGCAAAACCTCACCGAATTTTTTTTGTCGGATTCGGGTGTGTTTTGGATTCGGGTGTTTTTTTCAAAAAACACTAAAAAACAGCTTAAATCATAGAATTTGGGGGTCATTTTGATCCCAAAGTATTATTAACCTCAAAAACCATAATTTACACTCATTTTCAGTCTATTCTGAATACCTCACACCTCACAATATTATTTTTAGTCCTAAAATTTGCACCGAGGTCGCTGTGTGAGTAAGATAAGCGACCCTAGTGGCCGACACAAACACCGGGCCCATCTAGGAGTGGCACTGCAGTGTCACGCAGGATGTCCCTTCCAAAAAACCCTCACCAAACAGCACATGACGCAAAGAAAAAAAGAGGCGCAATGAGGTAGCTGTGTGAGTAAGATTAGCGACCCTAGTGGCCGACACAAACACCGGGCCCATCTAGGAGTGGCACTGCAGTGTCACGCAGGATGGCCCTTCCAAAAAACCCTCCCCAAACAGCACATGACGCAAAGAAAAAAAGAGGCGCAATGAGGTAGCTGTGTGAGTAAGATTAGCGACCCTAGTGGCCGACACAAACACCGGGCCCATCTAGGAGTGGCACTGCAGTGTCACGCAGGATGGCCCTTCCAAAAAACCCTCCCCAAACAGCACATGACGCAAAGAAAAAAAGAGGCGCAATGAGGTAGCTGTGTGAGTAAGATTAGCGACCCTAGTGGCCGACACAAACACCGGGCCCATCTAGGAGTGGCACTGCAGTGTCACGCAGGATGTCCCTTCCAAAAAACCCTCCCCAAACAGCACATGACGCAAAGAAAAAAAGAGGCGCAATGAGGTAGCTGTGTGAGTAAGATTAGCGACCCTAGTGGCCGACACAAACACCGGGCCCATCTAGGAGTGGCACTGCAGTGTCACGCAGGATGTCCCTTCCAAAAAACCCTCCCCAAACAGCACATGACGCAAAGAAAAAAAGAGGCGCAATGAGGTAGCTGACTGTGTGAGTAAGATTAGCGACCCTAGTGGCCGACACAAACACCGGGCCCATCTAGGAGTGGCACTGCAGTGTCACGCAGGATGTCCCTTCCAAAAAACCCTCCCCAAACAGCACATGACGCAAAGAAAAAAAGAGGCGCAATGAGGTAGCTGACTGTGTGAGTAAGATTAGCGACCCTAGTGGCCGACACAAACACCGGGCCCATCTAGGAGTGGCACTGCAGTGTCACGCAGGATGTCCCTTCCAAAAAACCCTCCCCAATCAGCACATGATGCAAAGAAAAAGAAAAGAAAAAAGAGGTGCAAGATGGAATTGTCCTTGGGCCCTCCCACCCACCCTTATGTTGTGTAAACAAAACAGGACATGCACACTTTAACCAACCCATCATTTCAGTGACAGGGTCTGCCACACGACTGTGACTGATATGACGGGTTGGTTTGGACCCCCCCAAAAAAAGAAGCAATTAATCTCTCCTTGCACAAACTGGCTCTACAGAGGCAAGATGTCCACCTCATCTTCACCCTCCGATATATCACCGTGTACATCCCCCTCCTCACAGATTATCAATTCGTCCCCACTGGAATCCACCATCTCAGCTCCCTGTGTACTTTGTGGAGGCAATTGCTGCTGGTCAATGTCTCCGCGGAGGAATTGATTATAATTCATTTTAATGAACATCATCTTCTCCACATTTTCTGGATGTAACCTCGTACGCCGATTGCTGACAAGGTGAGCGGCGGCACTAAACACTCTTTCGGAGTACACACTTGTGGGAGGGCAACTTAGGTAGAATAAAGCCAGTTTGTGCAAGGGCCTCCAAATTGCCTCTTTTTCCTGCCAGTATAAGTACGGACTGTGTGACGTGCCTACTTGGATGCGGTCACTCATATAATCCTCCACCATTCTATCAATGTTGAGAGAATCATATGCAGTGACAGTAGACGACATGTCCGTAATCGTTGTCAGGTCCTTCAGTCCGGACCAGATGTCAGCATCAGCAGTCGCTCCAGACTGCCCTGCATCACCGCCAGCGGGTGGGCTCGGAATTCTGAGCCTTTTCCTCGCACCCCCAGTTGCGGGAGAATGTGAAGGAGGAGATGTTGACAGGTCGCGTTCCGCTTGACTTGACAATTTTGTCACCAGCAGGTC
This sequence comes from Pseudophryne corroboree, assembly GCF_028390025.1. Lineage (NCBI taxonomy): Eukaryota > Metazoa > Chordata > Amphibia > Anura > Myobatrachidae > Pseudophryne > Pseudophryne corroboree. The sequence goes on along the minus strand of NC_086447.1, from coordinate 546,538,053 downwards.
TTTCAACCCCAGCAGACCTGTGTCTGCCGGAAAGAGAGATCCAAGGTAGGCTTTAAATCTAGGATCGAGCACGGTGGCCAAAATGTAGTGCTCTGATTTCAACAGATTGACCACCCGTGAATCCTTGTTAAGCGAATTAAGGGCTGCATCCACAAGTCCCACATGCCTAGCGGAATCGCTCCCTTTTAGCTCCTTCTTCAATGCCTCCAGCTTCTTCTGCAAAAGCCTGATGAGGGGAATGACCTGACTCAGGCTGGCAGTGTCTGAACTGACTTCACGTGTGGCAAGTTCAAAGGGCATCAGAACCTTGCACAACGTTGAAATCATTCTCCACTGCACTTGAGACAGGTGCATTCCACCTACTATATCGTGCTCAATTGTATAGGCTTGAATGGCCTTTTGCTGCTCCTCCAACCTCTGAAGCATATAGAGGGTTGAATTCCACCTCGTTACCACTTCTTGCTTCAGATGATGGCAGGGCAGGTTCAGTAGTTTTTGGTGGTGCTCCAGTCTTCTGTACGTGGTGCCTGTACGCCGAAAGTGTCCCGCAATTTTTCTGGCCACCGACAGCATCTCTTGCACGCCCCTGTCGTTTTTTAAAAAATTCTGCACCACCAAATTCAAGGTATGTGCAAAACATGGGACGTGCTGGAATTTGCCCATATTTAATGCACACACAATATTGCTGGCGTTGTCCGATGCCACAAATCCACAGGAGAGTCCAATTGGGGTAAGCCATTCCGCGATGATCTTCCTCAGTTGCCGTAAGAGGTTTTCAGCTGTGTGCGTATTCTGGAAAGCGGTGATACAAAGCGTAGCCTGCCTAGGAAAGAGTTGGCGTTTGCGAGATGCTGCTACTGGTGCCGCCGCTGCTGTTCTTGCGGCGGGAGTCCATACATCTACCCAGTGGGCTGTCACAGTCATATAGTCCTGACCCTGCCCTGCTCCACTTGTCCACATGTCCGTGGTTAAGTGGACATTGGGTACAACTGCATTTTTTAGGACACTGGTGAGTCTTTTTCTGACGTCCGTGTACATTCTCGGTATCGCCTGCCTAGAGAAGTGGAACCTAGATGGTATTTGGTAACGGGGGCACACTGCCTCAATAAATTGTCTAGTTCCCTGTGAACTAACGGCGGATACCGGACGCACGTCTAACACCAACATAGTTGTCAAGGACTCAGTTATCCGCTTTGCAGTAGGATGACTGCTGTGATATTTCATCTTCCTCGCAAAGGACTGTTGAACAGTCAATTGCTTACTGGAAGTAAAGGAGAAAGGATGTGTACCTGCGCTGGCTGTATGTATTAAATTAATACATTAAATAAAGACAATAATAATGATAAATAGTAAGAATAACAATAATAATAATGAAAATGGATGGTTTGTTCTATATAAAAAAGTAACAATTTAATCATAACATATCACATGAAACAATTATTAAAAAATAGGAAATTCCTCTTGCCACTAGGTGGTAGTAAAAACTTGGATTAGCTTATCTGGACAATAATGAGTAAATGTTATGGTCTCCAATATTAGAATTGTCCATTCCTATAGGCTAGGACAGCCTCCCTCTGCGCATTCACTGTACTTAATATGTATTTACCAGATCCCCTTTCATTGGACCTGAGTATATTTGCTTTTTCTGGACTCCGTGCTCCACAGCGGCCTGCAAAAGCCGTGTCCTCCTTGGCACAATTTGGACACATCTCCCACCACTGGATCTTATCTCCACCTGGATTCACCCCTACAGCTATATAAAGGACTTGTTCCAAGGCTGATGCTTACCAACGAGGGGATCTGGTAAATACATATTAAGTACAGTGAATGCGCAGAGGGAGGCTGTCCTAGCCTATAGGAATGGACAATTCTAATATTGGAGACCATAACATTTACTCATTATTGTCCAGATAAGCTAATCCAAGTTTTTACTACCACCTAGTGGCAAGAGGAATTTCCTATTTTTTAATAATTGTTTCATGTGATATGTTATGATTAAATTGTTACTTTTTTATATAGAACAAACCATCCATTTTCATTATTATTATTGTTATTCTTACTATTTATCATTATTATTGTCTTTATTTAATGTATTAATTTAATACATACAGCCAGCGCAGGTACACATCCTTTCTCCTTTACTGTTTAATCTTGAGGAACTGACCTTCCTCCTACCTGCTGCTGTTGGCCGCGCACCTGTATACTCCTTATTGCTTACTGGAAGTAGTACAAGTGGGCTTACGACTTCCCCTCTGGGATGACCATCGACTCCCAGCGGCAACAACAGCAGCGCCAGCAGCAGTAGGCGTTACACGCAAGGATGCATCGGAGGAATCCCAGGCAGGAGAGGACTCGTCAGAATTGCCAGTGACATGGCCTGCAGGACTATTGGCATTCCTGGGGAAGGAGGAAATTGACACTGAGGGAGTTGGTGGGGTGGTTTGCGTGAGCTTGGTTACAAGAGGAAGGGATTTACTGGTCAGTGGACTGCTTCCGCTGTCACCCAAAGTTTTTGAACTTGTCACTGACTTATTATGAATGCGCTGCAGGTGACGTATAAGGGAGGATGTTCCGAGGTGGTTAACGTCCTTACCCCTACTTATTACAGCTTGACAAAGGGAACACACGGCTTGACACCCGTTGTCCGCATTTCTGGTGAAATACCTTCACACAGAAGAGCTGATTTTTTTGGTATTTTCACCTGGCATGTCAACGGCCATATTCCTCCCACGGACAACAGGTGTCTCCCCGGGTGCCTGACTTAAACAAACCACCTCACCATCAGAATCCTCCTGGTCAATTTCCTCCCCAGCGCCAGCAACACCCATATCCTCCTCATCCTGGTGTACTTCAACACTGACATCTTCAATCTGACTATCAGGAACTGGACTGCGGGTGCTCCTTCCAGCACTTGCAGGGGGCGTGCAAATGGTGGAAGGCGCATGCTCTTCACGTCCAGTGTTGGGAAGGTCAGGCATCGCAACATACACAATTGGACTCTCCTTGTGGATTTGGGATTTCAAAGAACGCACAGTTCTTTGCGGTGCTTTTGCCAGCTTGAGTCTTTTCAGTTTTCTAGCGAGAGGCTGAGTGCTTCCATCCTCATGTGAAGCTGAACCACTAGCCATGAACATAGGCCAGGGCCTCAGCCGTTCCTTGCCACTCCGTGTGGTAAATGGCATATTGGCAAGTTTACGCTTCTCCTCCGACAATTTTATTTTAGGTTTTGGAGTCCTTTTTTTACTGATATTTGGTGTTTTGGTTTTGACATGCTCTGTACTATGCCATTGGGCATCGGCCTTGGCAGACGACGTTGCTGGCATTTCATCGTCTCGGCCATGACTAGTGGCAGCAGCTTCAGCACGAGGTGGAAGTGGATCTTGATCTTTCCCTAATTTTGGAACCTCAACATTTTTGTTCTCCATATTTTAATAGGCACAACTAAAAGGCACCTCAGGTAAACAATGGAGATGGATGGATTGGATACTAGTATACAATTATGGACGGGCTGCCGAGTGCCGACACAGAGGTAGCCACAGCCGTGAACTACCGCACTGTACTGTGTCTGCTGCTAATATATAGACTGGTTGATAAAGAGATAGTATACTCGTAACTAGTATGTATGTATAAAGAAAGAAAAAAAAACCACGGTTAGGTGGTATATACAATTATGGACGGGCTGCCGAGTGCCGACACAGAGGTAGCCACAGCCGTGAACTACCGCACTGTACTGTGTCTGCTGCTAATATATAGACTGGTTGATAAAGAGATAGTATACTCGTAACTAGTATGTATGTATAAAGAAAGAAAAAAAAACCACGGTTAGGTGGTATATACAATTATGGACGGGCTGCCGAGTGCCGACACAGAGGTAGCCACAGCCGTGAACTACCGCACTGTACTGTGTCTGCTGCTAATATATAGACTGGTTGATAAAGAGATAGTATACTCGTAACTAGTATGTATGTATAAAGAAAGAAAAAAAAACCACGGTTAGGTGGTATATACAATTATGGACGGGCTGCCGAGTGCCGACACAGAGGTAGCCACAGCCGTGAACTACCGCACTGTACTGTGTCTGCTGCTAATATATAGACTGGTTGATAAAGAGATAGTATACTCGTAACTAGTATGTATGTATAAAGAAAGAAAAAAAAACCACGGTTAGGTGGTATATACAATTATGGACGGGCTGCCGAGTGCCGACACAGAGGTAGCCACAGCCGTGAACTACCGCACTGTACTGTGTCTGCTGCTAATATATAGACTGGTTGATAAAGAGATAGTATACTCGTAACTAGTATGTATGTATAAAGAAAGAAAAAAAAACCACGGTTAGGTGGTATATACAATTATGGACGGGCTGCCGAGTGCCGACACAGAGGTAGCCACAGCCGTGAACTACCGCACTGTACTGTGTCTGCTGCTAATATATAGACTGGTTGATAAAGAGATAGTATACTCGTAACTAGTATGTATGTATAAAGAAAGAAAAAAAAACCACGGTTAGGTGGTATACACAATTATGGACGGGCTGCCGAGTGCCGACACAGAGGTAGCCACAGCCGTGAACTACCGCACTGTACTGTGTCTGCTGCTAATATAGACTGGTTGATAAAGAGATAGTATACTCGTAACTAGTATGTATGTATAAAGAAAGAAAAAAAAACCACGGTTAGGTGGTATATACAATTATGGACGGGCTGCCGAGTGCCGACACAGAGGTAGCCACAGCCGTGAACTACCGCACTGTACTGTGTCTGCTGCTAATATATAGACTGGTTGATAAAGAGATAGTATACTCGTAACTAGTATGTATGTATAAAGAAAGAAAAAAAAACCACGGTTAGGTGGTATATACAATTATGGACGGGCTGCCGAGTGCCGACACAGAGGTAGCCACAGCCGTGAACTACCGCACTGTACTGTGTCTGCTGCTAATATATAGACTGGTTGATAAAGAGATAGTATACTCGTAACTAGTATGTATGTATAAAGAAAGAAAAAAAAACCACGGTTAGGTGGTATATACAATTATGGACGGGCTGCCGAGTGCCGACACAGAGGTAGCCACAGCCGTGAACTACCGCACTGTACTGTGTCTGCTGCTAATATATAGACTGGTTGATAAAGAGATAGTATACTCGTAACTAGTATGTATGTATAAAGAAAGAAAAAAAAACCACGGTTAGGTGGTATATACAATTATGGACGGGCTGCCGAGTGCCGACACAGAGGTAGCCACAGCCGTGAACTACCGCACTGTACTGTGTCTGCTGCTAATATATAGACTGGTTGATAAAGAGATAGTATACTCGTAACTAGTATGTATGTATAAAGAAAGAAAAAAAAACCACGGTTAGGTGGTATATACAATTATGGACGGGCTGCCGAGTGCCGACACAGAGGTAGCCACAGCCGTGAACTACCGCACTGTACTGTGTCTGCTGCTAATATATAGACTGGTTGATAAAGAGATAGTATACTCGTAACTAGTATGTATGTATAAAGAAAGAAAAAAAAACCACGGTTAGGTGGTATATACAATTATGGACGGGCTGCCGAGTGCCGACACAGAGGTAGCCACAGCCGTGAACTACCGCACTGTACTGTGTCTGCTGCTAATATATAGACTGGTTGATAAAGAGATAGTATACTCGTAACTAGTATGTATGTATAAAGAAAGAAAAAAAAACCACGGTTAGGTGGTATATACAATTATGGACGGGCTGCCGAGTGCCGACACAGAGGTAGCCACAGCCGTGAACTACCGCACTGTACTGTGTCTGCTGCTAATATATAGACTGGTTGATAAAGAGATAGTATACTCGTAACTAGTATGTATGTATAAAGAAAGAAAAAAAAACCACGGTTAGGTGGTATATACAATTATGGACGGGCTGCCGAGTGCCGACACAGAGGTAGCCACAGCCGTGAACTACCGCACTGTACTGTGTCTGCTGCTAATATAGACTGGTTGATAAAGAGATAGTATACTACTAATATTATATATACTGGTGGTCAGGTCACTGGTCACTAGTCACACTGGCAGTGGCACTCCTGCAGCAAAAGTGTGCACTGTTTAATTTTAATATAATATTATGTACTCCTGGCTCCTGCTATAACCTATAACTGGCACTGCAGTTAGTGCAGTAGTGCTCCCCAGTCTCCCCCACAATTATAAGCTGTGTGAGCTGAGCAGTCAGACAGATATATAATATATATAGATGATGCAGCACACTGGCCTGAGCCTGAGCAGTGCACACAGATTTGGTATGTGACTGACTGAGTCACTGTGTGTATCGCTTTTTTCAGGCAGAGAACGGATATATTAAATAAACTGCACTGTGTGTCTGGTGGTCACTCACTATATAATATATTATGTATTCCTGGCTCCTGCTATAACCTATAACTGGCACTGCAGTAGTGCTCCCCAGTCTCCCCCACAATTCTAAGCTGTGTGAGCTGAGCAGTCAGACAGATATATATATAATATTATATATAGATAATAGATGATGCAGCACACTGGCCTGAGCCTGAGCAGTGCACACAGATATGGTATGTGACTGAGTCACTGTGTGCTGTGTATCGCTTTTTTCAGGCAGAGAACGGATTATAAATAAAACTGGTGGTCACTGGTCACTATCAGCAAAACTCTGCACTGTACACTACTGAGTACTCCTAATGCTCCCCAAAATTAGTAAATCAAGTGTCTCTCTAATCTATTCTAAACGGAGAGGACGCCAGCCACGTCCTCTCCCTATCAATCTCAATGCACGTGTGAAAATGGCGGCGACGCGCGGCTCCTTATATAGAATCCGAGTCTCGCGATAGAATCCGAGCCTCGCGAGAATCCGACAGCGTCATGATGACGTTCGGGCGCGCTCGGGTTAACCGAGCAAGGCGGGAAGATCCGAGTCGCTCGGACCCGTGAAAAAAAACATGAAGTTCTGGCGGGTTCGGATTCAGAGAAACCGAACCCGCTCATCTCTAGTGCAGGTTAAAACGTTATCACACATATATATATATTCTTTTTTTTACGGCAATACCCACACGTGAGGGAGAGACATTCTACTTAGAAGGAAGAAGGTATCAGCAGCGAAATAAACCTTTCTACGCTTGAAGCAGCCTCCTTTATTGTGAGTGAGGTATGCCTATCTTTCTCGTGTAAAAGGGTTTACCGTGAGAGCAAGTCTTTTGAACACAGTGGTGGATAAAAGATACCTTTATGAGTTTAACCTTTTCTTTGGAAAAGTGAGTTGGGGTACGCCTCTTTGGTGAAATAATCACGTTCTTCACTGTCTGATAAGTCCAGAAACAAAAGACACTTTATGGACTGTTAGAGAATCTTTATTATATAATCACACAAACCTACAGTTTGGATAAGTGTTGTACAGGTGAAAACGATTTTACACACATATATATATATTTTTGTTCACGGCAATACCCATACGAGAGGGGAGGACATTTTTGGTTAGGAGGAAGAAAGAACTATCAGCAAAAGAAACCTTGATATGTTTGAAGCAGCCTCCTTTATTGTGAGTGAGGTATGCCCATCTTTTTCCCGTGCAAAAGGGTGTGACCGTGAGAGTGATTTTGTCTAACACAGTGGTGGATGAAAGATACCTTTATGAGTGTAACCTTTTCTTTGGAAAAGTGAGTTGGGGTACGCCTCTTTGGTGAAATAATCACGTTCTTCACTGTCTGATACATTCAGTTAATAAAAGACATTTATGGACTGTTAAAGACTCTGTCACACATTTATATAATCCTTTCTTTTCATGGTGACATCTACACGAGTGAAAGGAAGGTCCCGTCAAAGAAGAACGTTGAGGAACGTATTGTAAAGTACCAATCACGTTAATATTATAGCGCCTGTATTCGTTTGAGTCCCACACATTCTTTGTGTTAAATCTGTTTAAACTTTGAATTTTGGTGAGATTCAATTGTGGTGAATCACGGCACGGGCAGCTTCCAGGGCGCCATTTACAAGGGTTCTCAAATCCGTATTCTCCTTGTTCCACATAAAAATAGGCCCATCCTGCTAGCAGCAGGATGGTGACCAGGCACACAGCTGGCCAAACAATCATAAATTATAAGTATTAAAAAAGTTTTTTTAGTTTTCTCACAAAATTATGCATATTTTCTATGTTTATGTATTTAAGAAGTAATTAGGATTCATAGTGTATAGGGTGTACACACCCATATGGCTTTGGCCACACCCACACAGCACTAGTCACAGCACCTCCACTTCTCAGTATAGGCCCTTGGAAATTTTCAGCTCCAGGCCCATTTGGCTCTTAATCCGGCCCTGATTATAAGGAGAACTTTGTATAACTGGGTTGCAGCAACATAATGTCACTGTTCAAATATAAAAAGGATTTTCCTTCTGACCTGACCTTTCTTGCTTGAATTCTAATTATACTCCTCTGCACCATCCCTGACCTCGGCCTATATTATGGATCTCCCAGCATGCTTGATCATGCTTGTCATGTTTCTGAACTTTTAGTTCTCCTGCATTCTATATGTAGAACACATGGAAACTTTAAATAACCCCAAAATGCAAGATATTTTAAATTAAATAATAGAAGTCCAATGTAGAGTTGAATGCAAGTTAGACTAAACTGTCCTGCATTGTGTGAATGGGAATAAATGTATATACTTGTCCATATTCTTCTGTGCACCTACCAATACACCTACAGTAGTTTTGGGGTCCGATGTGCTTAAGAAAGTGTGGTCCTTCTGCTATATTTTATATATGCTTACCATACTGTCCCTTTAAAACGGGACACTATATTTAATTTTCACTTACATCAGGCATGGTCCCCAAAAGATTGGCATATTGTGGAAGTAGTGCCGATATTTAAAAAGGGAAGCAAATCTGAACCGGGATATTATAGACCAGTAAGTCTTACATCTATAGTGGGCAAGGTATTTTAAGGTACAGTAGGCAGAAGTTCCTTGAAACCAATAAGGTTATTATTAATAGGAACCAACATGGATTTGTGAAGGATACAGCATGTCAAACTAACTTTCATAGGCTTCTATGAAACAGTTAGTGCGGACCTAGATCAGGGTAAAGAGGTGGATGTAATCTTTTTAGACTTTGCTAAAGCTTTCGATACTGTTGTGGACCCCCAAGAGGGAGAATAGTTGTCATTATGCTGGGTGTCGGGATTCCGGCGCCGGTATACTGAGCGCCGAGATCCCAACAGCCGGCATACTGAATACCACCCGTTTTCACATTAAAGTATAGATGTGGCCCAATCTTTGTCCACCCAGAAATCTTTCTTTTGTAGGCAGCTGCCCTGTATAAATTTGTACTGCTTAGAAATAAGAAATGCTTGCTTAGTACAGACTCTGAAAGTGCTATGGATGATACAGTAATATAAGAAAACATAGCAACTTCACTGTGTGCACCTAGCAAACTGCTGCCATCTAGTGGTTATTATTAATAATACAACATGCATTCCTAATTCAATATTTACCCAGTGTTTTACATATGCAGTATGTCAAAACTACAATTTGATCTGTTTTGTAGTTACATGATTGCAAATATTATTGTTTGTAGTATACCATACTTAACAAAAAGTTACATTTTGTAATCTAAAGGCCTGTATAAGAAATTAAACTTACTTATGCCTGGTGCGTTCTTAGCCAAAAATGAGTTTGCACATTTGTGTTTCCACATCTGTATTTTCTACTGATAAGGTAGATGTACCTTTACTGTATATCTAGCATACACTGTAGATGCACCCAGTACAAAGCCACTATTGAAAGTGAAAGATATATACTTCTCAAAAGTAGTTCAAGCATCATCAAGCTGAAGAAAACCTGTATGCGTTGAAACAGCTGTCGGGCCACAGTTGTTGGATGTATCACTAATGGATTTGTATTGAAGTATAAATCCTCCTCTGCTTTCAACTGAATCCTGAGTGCTGGTTTTTGCACTT